>NW_015392884.1:24301-25446 GCF_001527695.2 Protobothrops mucrosquamatus
GAGGGAGGGAGGGAGGAAAGGGGATGTAGGGAAGGGAGGGAGAGGAGAGGGGGAAGGAAGGAAGGAAGGAAGGAAGGAAGGAAGGAAGGAAGGAAGGAAGGAAGGAAGGAAGGAAGGAAGGGAAAGTTCCTGATGGCTAGATCTCTACAACATTGAGAACAGTTTACCTGTGAAGATAGTAGATTATCCATCCATCTCTAGTCCTCCAGGTTGTAGGATTTCAGAACGAAGGAAGTCAGTGTGTGTGCACACACACACACACACACACACACTTCAGAGAATGAAATATTTTGGGGGATATTAAAATAGGCAAGATAGAATAATTCCCCTGAAGAAGAAATGTAGCATTTTTTTAATCCATTCAGATAGACGGGGGCCACACTATTCATAAGCAAAATGCCTTCAGCCCCCAAAGCTGATGGGTGGATTAAGAATTTACATTCCCCCACCCAGCTCCAAGGACAGGACAGGACCTCCCAGCCACAATGGAAGTCGGGCGACAATAATTAGAATACCAAAAGGGCAAACTCAAACTCAGGTCAAAGAACATTGCACAGAAACAGGCACTTCAAATACAAAGCCCAAAGAAGGTATAAAAACCCACCCACTCTCAACTCCATTTGCTCAGCTGTCCCAGAACTGCATGCTGTTGCTGGTTATGCTTATCCATAAACAGGAACCTTCTTTCCTAAGCAGCCAGCCTCCATTTTTATTCCCGGCTTGGAACCGGACCTGGTTTTTCTTCCAACAAGAAGAAGCTGGTCAACCTTCTCTTGAGGAAGATTGAATCGATTTTCCTGCATACAGAAGGGAGCTAGACAGATGATCCTTGGGTTGCTTCCAACTCTATTGTGCTATGAACCTACCAAGGTCAACAATGTCTAAGGCAGGGGTCTTCAAACTTGCCCCGTTTATGACTTGTGGACTTCAACTCCCAGAATGCCTAGCTGAGGAATTCTGGGAGTTGAAGTCCACAAGTCATAAAAGGACCAAGTTTGAAGACCCCTGGTCTAAGGGTTGTGGCCTCTGGACCTGGATGAGGAGTGGGAGGAGCCATGTTCTAATCCCCTCTCAACCACCAAAGCTCCTTAGGCCAATTACTCTCACAAGGCTGTTGTCAGGTTTGATAAGTGCACCACTTAGGT
>NW_015392885.1:0-1126 GCF_001527695.2 Protobothrops mucrosquamatus
GTTCCAACAGATGAAACTCTTCAAAAGAACTTTGGGGCATTGTTTACCTTAAAGAACCTTTTATTTGAGTAGCATAACATTGGCACTGCATAATCGAAGCCAAAAACTGAATTCCCCTCCCCTAGGCACATAGTATCAAAGCACAATTCCCTCCTCCAATTAACAGTCATAAATCACATTCCCCAATTAGCTTGAAGCTCGGGGCTTCCTCTCCAGTTCTCCAGCCCACCAATTCTTTATCAGCTCTGGGCTCAATAACCTTGATTCTCAGCTAAGTTTAGTGTTGTTATGTCTAGCTAGATTCTCATTCACATCCCCCCTCCCAGCATCACCTAACTCTAAAAGCAAAAGGGAAAAAGATGGCTACATTTCCATCTGTTGTCAAAACATCCGATGTTAGCAGCGTTGACAGCAGCCATTAATAAAAGTATCATCTGCCCCTTTTTATTGCCAAATCCCCTCACCCCACTTACCATCGAAACTAAGTTCCTTTCGCATCCAACTATTCAGTCTCTTGTGAACTTGGAGCAGATAACCATCATCCTTTCATAAACCTCCCTCCCCTTCCCCCCAAAATAACTCCAAACCCAAACCCACCAAACAGGCTGTAAATTAACTCAGAACAGAACTCAGCACTGATGTTGTTGTCTAGCTGGGTAATAAAACATCTGCAAGGGAACAGACGTCTCATTTCAACCTTAGCTGCAAATATTCTCTTCTATCTTCTCTTCTGTCAAGCCCAAGCTGAAACGCTTTGACTTGATGTGCGGTTTTGACTCATATTGTGGGGTCCTTGGTGCTCTCTGAGCTTGCTTAGTTTCTTGCAGACGTTTCGTCATCCAACTAGCTAACATCATCAGTGCTAGAAGGGAGTGGGGTTTATGGAGAGAAGGAGGAGGAAAAGGAGAAGGAAGAGGAAGAAGGAAAAGAAGGAGGAGAAGGAGAAGGAGAAGGAGAAGGAGAAGGAGAAGGAGAAGGAGAAGGAGAAGGAGAAGGAGAAGGAGAAGAAGAAGAAGAAGAAGAAGAAGAAGAAGAAGAAGAAGAAGAAGAAGAAGAAGAAGAAGAAGAAGAAGAAGAAGAAGAAGAAGAAGAAGAAGAAGAAGAAGAAGAAGAAGAAGAAGAAGAA
>NW_015392885.1:5733-16923 GCF_001527695.2 Protobothrops mucrosquamatus
CCTCAGGGTGCCGTCAGCCAGACAGTGCCGGCTGGTGACCCCAAGGGGGAGGGCCTTCTCTGTGGGAGCTCCCACCCTCTGGAACGAACTGCCCCCAGAGATCAGGGTGATCCCTGATCTCCCTTCCTTCCGCCGCGCCCTCAAGACGTGGTTGTTCCAGCTAGCGGGACTGGCCTAAGGGATTTTATAGGGGTTTTAAATTACTTTTAATTGCACATATTTAAATATTTCGTTTTAATTAAATTTTTAATTAGGCATAATATGTATATATATATGTTAGTATTTTATCGAATTTGTCAGCCGCCCTGAGTCCGTAAGGAGAAGGGCGGGATATAAATGCAATAAATAAATAAATAAATAAATAAATAAATACCACTTTACAAGGCCTTGGTAAGGCCACACTTGGAATACTGTATCCAGTTTTGGTTACCATGATGTAAAAAAGAGGCTGAGACTCTAGAAAGAGTACAGCGAAGAGCAACAAAGATAATCAGGGGACTGGAGGGTAAAACATAATGAAGAACAGTTGCTGGAATTGGGTATGTCTAGTCTAATGAAGAGAAGGACGAGGGGGGACAGGATAGCAGCCTTCCAGTATCTCAGGGGCTGCCCCAAAGAAGAGGGAGTCAAGCTATTTTCCAAAGCGCCTGAAGGCAGGACAAGAAGCAGCGGGTGGAAACTAATCAAGGAGAGAAGCAACCTGGAACTAAGGAGAAACTTCCTGACCGTGAGAACAATTAACCAGTGGAACAACCTGCCTCCAGAAGCGGTGAATGCTCCAACACTGGAAGTTTTAAAGAAGAGACTGGACAGCCATCTGTCCGAAATGGTATAGGGTTTCCTGCCTGAGCAGGGGGTTGGACTAGATGACCTCCAAGGTCCCTTCCAACTTTATTATTATTATTATTATTATTATTATTATTATTATTATTATTATTATTATTATTATTATTATTATTATTATTATTACTCTTGTGTAGGAGCACTGCAGTCCCCTTCGGCCAAAGGGTCCACCTAGCCTGCATTCATTTTCCTTTTGCGTAGATGGCTTTTCACAAGCAATAGACTTGAGTCATCCACTTGTACAGGGAAGGAGGAAGACAAGGAAAAGGGAAAAGAGAAGAATGGGAGGAAGAGGAGGAAGAGGAGGAGAAGGGAGGAGAGAAGGACAGGTGGGAGAGGAGGAGAAGGAGAAGGAGGAAGAGGGGGAGAAGAAAGGAGAGAAGGACAGGTGGGAGAGGAGGAGAAGGAGAAAGAGGAAGAGGGGGAGAAGAAAGGAGAGGACAGGTGGGAGAGGAGAAGGAGAAGGAGGAAGAGGGGGAGAAGAAAGGAGAGAAGGGCAGGTGGGAGAGGAGGAGAAGGAGGAGGGAAGGAAGGAGGAAGAAGGGAGAAGAAAGGAGAGAAGGGCAGGTGGGAGAGAGGAGAAGGAGAAGGGAAAGGGAGGAGGAAGAGGAGTAGACAGAAGGACAGATGGGAGAGGGGGAGGAAGAGGAGAAGAAAGAAAAGAAAAGAAAAGGAGAAGACAAGAGAGAAGAGAGGAGAAAAAGAAAAAGAGGGGGGACAGAAGGACAGGTGGAGGGAGAAAGAGAAGAAGGAAAAATGGTGCCGATAAAAAAAAATCAGATAAAAAGTATCTTTTCATTTAAATCCATTCACAACACCCCCAGCCGACAAAGACAGCTTTAATTTAAAACTTAAAGCAAGCATGCTTACAGCCACAGTTAATATGCAAGAGTTGGCAACTGGAAAGCCCACCAATCTTAACGATAGGCTAAATTGAAGGAATTAAATTCAATGGATAAAATAAGCAGCCCCCCCCACTATAAGCCACTACTCAGATCCATAGGTGTTCAAACTCCTTTTTAAAAGTTAGAGGCAAAGGGAAGGAAGGTGTGGGTTCTGGTGCCGTGAAAAGGCCTCTGAGAGGAAGACCCTCGGGATTTTGCACATGGAGTTGAGACAGCAGCTATGAACATGCAACCAAAGCCCCCGCCCCTTTTATCTAGACCCCCTGCATGGCATCCATCAAAGAGAGGGTGGCCATCTTGAGTTTGTTGACCCTGGAAGGTCCTGCATAGCATAAATCAGGGGTCCTCAAACTTGGCCACTTTAAGACTTGTGGACTTTCAACTCCCAGAATTCCCCAGCCAGCCATGCTGGCTGGGGAATTCTGGGAGTTGAAAGTCCACAAGTCTTAAAGTGGCCAGGTTTGAGGACCCCGGGCATAAATGGTGCTGCACTGGGTGAGGATCAACAGGTGGGAATGGAATCAAGAGAGATGATGATGATATATTATCCATTCAGTCATGTCCCACCCTTGGCGATTCTCTGGACCGGGTCTCTCCCCATCCTTCTGATCTTGCTTTGCTTCTCTGAGTTTTTCTCTGCTCTGGCTGGGGACAGCTTTGAGGGTGTCCAGCCACCTGGTTTCCTTTTGCCACTAACTCTTCCAACCACGATTGCTTTCTCCAGAGAATTTCCCCACGTGACATGGCCAAAATAAGAGAGATGCAGTTTCATGATTTTGCCTTCCAGGGACATGTCTGGTGTTTTGCCCTCCAGTATTTATTTGTTGGTCTCCTTTGCTGTCCAAGGAAGACGCAGGAGCCTTCTCCGGCACCACAGCTCAAAGGAGTCAATTTTTTTCCTGTTCTGCTTTTGAAAATGTTCAACTCTTGCAACCGTAGGTAGCTACGGAGAACACAGTAGAGCCGAGGGTTTATTGCAATAAAAATGTGAAACCAGCCAGTCTTTGCAAGCTTCTCTACCAACTCCCACCAGCTATGGTCCCATGAAAGCTTAAGAGCCTCCTTGCAAGGACAATCAAGTCATCCTGAGTTGGTCAGCCTTGACAAGGAGATTGCTTTAAAACAGAGCTGCCAAACGGACCTTTTCTGAAATTCTTGGTTTTGTCTTTTCCATCTTTGGCAAAGTGTTCGTGCTTCTGTTGAAACGATGTCAGCATGAGAGCTCCTATGATAATAAATGAGCTTGTTTAGCTGGTATCCTAACTCCACTCAAATAGCACAACAGGGACCTTGGAGGTCCTTTAGTCCAACCCCCTGCTCAGGCAGGAGACCCTATTCCATTATGGGCAAATAGTTGTCCAATCTCTTCTTGGAAGCCTCCAATGATAAAGCATCCACAACTTCTTCCCTGGTTAATTGTTCTGTCAGGAAATTTCTCCTTAGTTCTAGGTTGCTTCTCTCCTTGATTAGTTTTCATCCGTTGCTTCTTGTCCTGCACTGTGGTGTTTTTGAGAATAGGCTGACCTATCTATCTTCTCTGCGGCAGCCCCTCAAATATTGGGACACTGCTATCATGTCACCCCTGGTCTTGAAGATATGGTCTTCACCTCCTAGGTCCGTGGTGGTGAACCTATGGCACGCATGCCACAGGTGCCACGCAGAGCCCTCTCTGTGGGCACGTGCGCCGTCGCCCCAGTTCTAGGCCTTCAGCTGGGTTTTATAAAACCTTTCCGCTTTAGGCCTCCACCTCCATGTGGGAAAAAAAAAAGGTTCAATCAATCAATTTCAACTTCTCGCAGGAAAAAAAAAGATCTCGCAAAGTTGGAATTGATTGATTGAACTTTTTAGTCCCACCCAGTCTGCCGTTTCCACTGCAGCCATGCCCACCCAATGGGCCACACCCACTCAGCACTCAACGATACATAAGTGGGTTTTGGGTTGCAGTTTGGGCACTCGGTCTCTAAAAGTTTCGCCATCACTGTCCTAGGTATTACGGTGGCTACCCAGGAAGTAGAGTGGGCATGCTTGCTTCTCGCAACTTAAGCTCTATTAATATTTACATATTAATATTTAATATTAACAGTGATTAATATTTATATGTAAGGGTGTAGGTATGTACATAAGTTGTATATAGCATGTTTATATGTGTGTTATGTATGTGTACGCTTTTGAAAGCAAGCAATTTCATTTTTAATGTGTGCCAGTGTGCCCACAGTAAAAAATGACAATAAAGATCTATCTATCTATCATCTATCTATCTATCTATCTATCTATCTATCTATCTATCTATCTATCTATCTATCTATCTATCTATCTATCTATCTATCTATCTATCTATCTATCTATCTATCTATCTATCTATCTATTCATCCATATCTATCTATCTATCTATCTATCATCTATCTATCTATCTATCTATCTATCTATCTATCTATCTATCTATCTATCTATCTATCTATCTATCTATCTATCTATCTATCTATCTATCTATCTATCTATCTATCTATGATCCATTTGTGCAAAAGTGGGTGGCTGCTGCCCCCTGGTGGGCTTTGGAAACAACAGGCAGTCGATCAGCATGAGAAAATTTGCAGTGATTACAGTACTGCAGAAAGGCAGAATAAGCTACAGGTAGTTCTCGAGTTATGACTGGTTGCTTGGTGGCCATTCAGAGGTACAACAGACCCCCCAAATAGGACTTATAACCCAGTTTTGAAGTTCCAATGTCCACACATACACACACATACCAGGGGACATGACTGCATCTTGAGACTCGGCAAGTAGCCTGTATTTATGGCCATTTGTGGTACCTCACGGTCATGTGAATGGGCCTTATGATGTTTTTACTGCAAACCAGTGATTACTTCTGTTTCTGGTAAAAAACCATGTTTATTCATGGTGAACAATGGATTTGTTTAATGACTGTGGCATGAAAGGTCATAAAATAGGTGGGATACGAATAAATAAATTAATTAAATAAAAATTGGGTCCGGTCACATGATGTTGGAAGAAAAATCCAGTCTGGTTCCAAGCTGGGAGAAAAGCACAGGGGCCAATGAATTTGGAGGCAGGCTGCATTTTGGAAAGGAGGTCTCTGTTCATTTGGTAGCCAGAAACTTCAGTGTTAGCAGCACGTTTCTGAGGTGGCTGACAAAATGAGGTTAAGAGTAGGTGGGTTTTTATACGTTCTTTGGGGCTTTGTGATTGAGATGCCTGTTCCTGTGTAAGAATAGAATAACAGAGTTGGAAGGGACCTTGAAGGTCTTCTAGTCCAACCCCCTGCTCAAACAGGAAACCATTTCAGATAAATGGTTGTCCAATCTCTTCTTAAAAATCTCCAGTGATGGAGCATTCACAACTTCTGGAGGCAAGTTGTTCCACAGATTGTTCTGATTGTGAAGAAATTTCTCCTTAGTTCTAGGTTGCTTCTCTCCTTGATTAGTTTCCCTCAGTTCCTTCTAGTCCTGCCTTCTTGTGCTCTGGAGAACAGGTGGACCCCCTCTTCTTTGTGGCAGACGCTCAGATATTGGAACACTGCTATCATGTTACCCCTAGTCCTTCTTTTCTTTAAACTAGACCAGGGGTAGGCAACCTTGGCTCTTTTATGACTCGTGGACTTCAACTCCCAGCATTCCTGAGCCAGCCATGCTGAGGGGAAAAGGGAGAGGTTTCCAAGCGGAGCCATGCTGGCTCAGGAATTCTGGGAGTTGAAGTCCACGAGTCATAAAAGAGCCAAGGTTGCCTACCCCTGAACTAGACATATCCAATTCCATATTTTAATGGCTGTTGCCAGATTCCTATGGGGTCATGGGTGGTTCTTCAGGCAAGTGGGGAAATGCAAATCCTAGGTATTAATCTTGTTAGCTTGTCTATTGTGTTGCTTATCTGGAGTTTCTGGCTGCTCTTTTTTGGTATGAATAGAGTGGCCCAGTTTTCTGAATGGATACATCATCTCCATTCCAAAAGACTAGCCCAGGGATAAGCAACCTTGGCTCTTTTATGACTCCTGGACTTCAACTCCCAGAATTCCTGAGCCAGCATGGCAACCTCTCCCTTTCCCCTCAGCGTGGCTGGCTCAGGAATTCCGGGAGTTGAAGTCCACGAGTCATAAAAGAGCCAAGATTGCCTACCCCTATCCTAAGTCCTCCTGTTCTAAGCGGTGAGCCTCCTAGGCCAGGGGTAGGCAACCTTGGCTCTTTTATGACTCGTGGACTTCAACTCCCAGAATTCCTGAGCCAGCATGGCTCAGCTTGGAAACCTCTCCCTTTCCCCTCAGCATGGCTGGCTCAGGAATTCTGGGAGTTGAAGTCCACGAGTCCTAAAAGAGCCAAGGTTCGCCACTACTGGACTAGCCTCTTCAGGTTTCTGCTTGAGGATGTTTTCCTATAACAGGAAGACTGGGACTGTGTTCTGCCTTTAAGATGTCTCTCCTCTTCTCCTCCAGGGGAAATATTCTATTCTGCCTCTTTTTAATATTAAGAATAAAGAATATTTTATTCTGGGAAGGGGAGGGCTTTCTACAATGCTGACTGACTTTAGGACCATTATTTTATTTATTTATAGAACTTGTAGGCCGCCCATCTTACCTCAAGGTAATTTATGACCGAAATGATGTGCTTAATTACAGACTTATGTTAAGCACTACTTAGTACGTTCTGCTTTGCGCAGGAGAACATGAGGTTATTTTCACAGGTAAACACAATGAAACTTTGGTGTCAGGGCAATTTTCACTTGTCAGAAGCGGCTGCCTTTAAATTTTGGAAGATCAACACCTTTCTCCCATTGGCCTGGACAGATCAGTGATGCAATGATCCTATAACATTTTCCATTGTGGGAAGTCATCCCCCCAGAGAAGGAAATATTAAAAGGGCAGAAAAATATATTTCCTCAAAGGATCTTAAAGAGGCAGAAAAGCATGCCCAGTTTTTCTTAATAGCCCCAAGTCTCCCTCCCCCAAGCAGAAACCAGCTCTGTACAAATGCAGATGTAAATAATCCAAGAAGGTTTGGAAGCTCCAAGCTAGGAGATTAAGACAAAGACACCTAAAATCTACATACCCCACCCAAAGTCTAAGACAGGACATAATAGGATTAACTCACAGATGCCAAAGGGCACACCCAGACTCAGGTCAGAATACATGACACAGGAAATACAAAGCCTCAAACAGGAACAGGAAACAACTCCAAACAAAAGGCTCGAGAGGGTATAAAAACCCACTCCCTACATGTGCTCTTTCTTTTTTTCTTCCAGAGCCATCTTTCTGTCTGGCTCTTCTCTTCAATAAACTGCAACTTTCTTTCTAAAGCAGTCACTATGTTGTTTATTCCCAGCTTGGACTGAACCATGATGAAGACTTTTCCTTCAACACCATTCAAAGAGGAAGATTTTTATATCCCCAGAAGAGAATGAGAATTGAGAAATTTCCTATCAGTTGGAACAATTAATCACTGGAATAGCTTGCCTCCAAGGTCCCTTCTAACTATGTTATTCTTTAATTCTGTTCTGTAAGTCTCTCCCCATTCTTTTTTTAAAAATATATTTTATTATTTTTTTACAATAACAATCTTTAGTGCTTATAACAATGTGTTGTCTGGGTTTATATATTTAAAAACAATCAATAATAATTAATTTCTATAACTGATCAATATGTTAGTTGATAATATATTCCCTTGATCCTCTCTTCTTCCAGTAACATTCTCCTTTTGTCTACATTAAACAAATAATTCTTAATACTTTCAATACATACAGAGTTGGGTATAAACATTTTTCTATTATTTGTACATATAATAACATCAAAATATAACATCTTTTCTAATCAGCTTATGTTTCAATTGTATTTATAGAAGTCATCTTATTAAGTCATTATATGTCCTGTTTTCAAGATTCTTATTTAAGCTTAATTTCCCCTCAGTACTGAAACCACTCTTATCAGTCATAATTTTCTCAAAATTCATTACCTTTGAATATCCAAACATTTCATTCAAATACACCATCTCAATATTTTTACATTTCATATATTATAAAAGTATTATACTACTTATGTATCTTATCCCTTTATGTCCAAGCTTTGTCTATTCTTTTAACCATGTTCAAACAAGTATTTAATCATAGAGTACACCATCAAGCAATCTTACTATATGGCTTCTTTATATCCAAACTTTATATTTTTTTAACCATATTCAAACAGGTGTTTAGTCATATAGTATTCCATCTGGTAAGTTGAATCACATCTCTTACATCTAATTCTAATCTTCTTTTGCCAGGTTGCTTTCCAAATCAGTAGGTTAAGCTTGCCAGGTTGTATTTTTGTAGATACTGTTGGGGATAAAAAAGAGAAATTAAGTAGAATATTCGTTTTTTGTCTCCCATGCTTTAACGATTCTCCTGACAGCTCTTTCATCCATTTTATTAAATCTTTTTTTTGTCCTCAAGTTTATTTTGAAGTCCTGGAAGGTAAAGCATGTTTTTTATTTTCTTTGTTGTAGCAAAATTTTGCAGATTTTCTTTTGTTTGTATTAAGTTGTAGTTCTCTTCATTTGTAGCTTCCATATGTCATGGTTCCAATAGATGAGACCAGTAACAACTCCAAGGTAAGAGATTTCCTTAAAGAACATATTTATTGGCTACAAAGTATTGGCATGGTCAAAAGTGAAACCAAGACTGGAATTCCTGCCAAATGTTACAATGTTACAAAATTGAACTTCCCACCCCAGCACAATGTCAGTAATCATATTCCCCAATAAACTACTTTGGCGGGTTTTCTAATGGAAGACTCAGCCCACCAAAACCCAAGCAGCAATGACCTTGGTTCCCACGGGACAATTTATTGTTTAGTCTAACCTTAAAACCACTCATCCCCCTCCCAGTACTGTGGCAACTGAAAACGAAGCAGAAATGGCTTCAGCCAGAATTGTTGCAGCGTCAACACCATATTTAAGTCATTTCCCTCTGATTTGTATTCTATTGTCTGATTTATTTGTTCACTTTATCGTCATTTTTTGAGCATTGTTTAATTGTGAGTTTAGGTTAGAGATATGTTCATTTATGTCATCAAAGTTGATTTTAATCTCAACATGATTTAAGACAATTGTTATTTGAATCTGTCGCAGCATTGCATATATTTTGTCCTGGAATGTATTTGCTTTGTCTTGAGTCAGTGTTCCTGCAGATCTTTGATGTTCCATGCTGGGGTCTTCAGCAGGTGTTAGGTGTGGTGTTCTGTCACTTTAAGATAAATATACAACATCCATTTTGTCTCCCTCCTCTAAGTAGCTTTTCACCGGTACCATAGTCCAGTGATGGCGAACCTTTTAGAGACCGAGTGCCCAAACTGCAACCCAAAACCTACTTATGCATCCTCGGGTGCCAGGTGAGTGTGGCCCATTGGGTGGGCATAGCTGTAGTGGTAACAGCAGACTGGATGGGACTAAAAAGTTCAATCAATCAATTCCAACTTTGCAAGATCTTTTTTTTTCCCGTGAGAAGTTGAAATTGACTGATTGATTGAATCTTTTTTTTTGCACACGGCGGCGGAGGCCTAAAGCAAAAAGGTTTTATAAAACCCAGATGAAGGCCTAGGACTGGGGCAACGGTGCGTGTGCCCACAGAGAGGGCTCTGAGTGCCACCTGTGGCACGCGTGCCATAGGTTCGCCACCATTGCCATAGTCTCTTTAATTAGCTTTATCAAACCAGCCCATCTTAAAATCCAAACAACCAAATCTTGTGTAGTTCTTATCTCTATATATGGACTTTATAATCCAATACATTTCCAATTATAAAGTACCACTGAAAACAGTATTTTGTAACAGTTCTTCTTTACAAGGGTCTTATGATTATCAGCTAGCCAAGATTTCAGTCCAAAGTGTTTAACCATCTGAAAGCTTTCCAGTAACTTCCCCTTTAGAAGATTAACTAAAGGTCAAAGTTTTTCTTTCTCTGCAAAAAGTTCTTAAACTTAAAAATGCAGAATCCCAGGTCAGCAGTTTCTAAACATATATAATTTCACTCTGTAGTAGATAGCCCAATGCTTTGTTCCCAGCTGTTTTTTGCTATTTCTGGGTGTCTTGCCAAATTCTGAATCAATGCAGCTATAGTTTTCTCTAATCTTCCACTAGGTGTCAATAGCTATTCATTTTCCAGCTTTTAAAGCAAAGTGTTATTATTATTATTTATAATTTCATCAATACTTTTCCAGATATGGAATTTTAAGTTTTCTTAGTTTGCAAATTTGTCCAGACTGTAGTGTTTTTAACCTCATTTCAATATATTTTTGTTCCCCGCAAGAGTTTAATTTGCCACTTCCATCTATGGGAGGGTGGGGGTGTAGTCCCCTCCCTTCTAACTTTGGGAGGATTTTTTGCTTCTTGGGAATCTTTTCCAGGAAATCAGATACAAAATAGGAGAAGACTGAATTCCTCACCCAGTTTCAAGCACGCTGTTCACTGTTGTTCTGGTTAGTGCCTTTGGACTTCGGCTGCAAGTAGCTTGGGCTGGTCACTGAGGTGTGGCCAGCCTTTCTTGTCGGGTTTCCCCCCAGATTGAGCGGGACCGCTGTCATTCCGCGATCATCGGGGCGCCTCTTTCTTTGTTGCCTCTCTGGGGCGACTTTAGACCCATTTAAGGTCCCCTGGTAGGGCGAAACTAGCCATGGGGTGTGGAGCTCCGCAATCCCTCGGCCATGCGCTATGGCGCAAAACTGGAAGTCCAAGTCTCTCCCCATTCTTCTTCTGTTTTCAGTTTATTTATATCCTGCCTTTATTATTTAAGTAAATAACTCAAGGAAGTGAACACACTTAACAGTTCTTCCTCCTCCTATTTTTCCCACAAACACCACCCTGTGAGGTGGAGTGGGCTGATAAGGACGAATTGGCCCAAAGTCACCCAGTTGGCTTTATAATGTATAGTAGAGTAACTGTTATTCTGTTAAGCAGTGGAATGGCTTAATTTCAGAAGTTGTGGGTGCTCCATCAGTTGAGATTTCTAAGAAGAAATTTGTCCGGAATGGTACAGGGTCTCCTGCTTGAGCAGGGGGCTGGACTAGAAGACCTGCAAGGTCCCTTCCAACTTTATTATTCCGTTACTCTGGTAGGCAAACATCTCAAAATGAGCTGCCTGTTTTCTGAAAAGCTGGAAAAGGTCCTACACAGGTTACTTTTAGATATGTGGTGGGGATAGAATGGTTGATTCTTTTATGAAAGCTGAGAGTTTAATGGACTTCCCTCAGTTCTCTAGTCAGTACAAGGGAACTATCACCCAAAGGGGAACAGAGTCTGTACGGCATAAAGTGGAAATGGCATTCTAAGGAATCAACAAGGCTTTAATAGTCCGAGTCTTCATAGACAGAATTTTACCCAGTGCAAACTCTGAGCAAGTGATGGGCGATAACTAAATTTGTGATATCACGGTTCTAATTCTTCTTTAGTAATTGGATAAAGGTAAAGG
>NW_015392885.1:20256-22231 GCF_001527695.2 Protobothrops mucrosquamatus
AAACTAATGAAAACTGCCAGACTGGTCTAGATGCAAGGATCATAATAAGTATTGGAAGTGTAAGGGGAGCCTACTTTCTAGAAAGTGGAACTGCATTTTGCATTTGGCTGATGCTCTTGCTCTACTGATCAGGCTAGCTTCCAAGTTCTAGCTGTTCATATTTAATTCTACACAGAGGATCAGCAATTCAAAAATGTCAGTGTCAATTACACGGCTTAAATGTTTTGAGGACACTGATGGGTAAACATTCTTTGACCTAGGAAGTTCATTAAGCTAGGATGACTTTCTGGTTTAGCACCAGAGAGCTTGATAGGAATATTAGACCAGTATTATATATTATATATATTGAGGCTGGTGCTGGAGAAGACTCCTGCGAGTCCCTTGGACTGCAAGGCGTTCAAACCAGTCAGTCCTAGAGGAGATCAACCCTGACTGCTCTTTAGAAGGCCAGATCCTGAAGTTGAAACTCAAGTACTTTGGCCACCTAATGAGAAGGAAGGACTCACTGGAGAAGAGCCTCATGCTGGGAAAGATGGAGGGCAATAGAAGAATGGGACAACAGAGAATGAGGTGGCTGGATGGAGTCACTGAAGCAGTAGCCGTGAGCTTAAATGGACTCCAGAAGATGGCTGAGACAGGAAGGCCTGGAGGAACGTTGTCCATGGGGTTGCGATGGGTCAGACACGACTTCGCAACTAACAACAAAAACATTATATATATTAGACCAGTTTGGTCTAGGGGCTAAGGCACCAGGCTAGAAACTGGGAGAACATGAGTTCTATACCATCTTAGACCAGTTGGTGACCTTTGGCCAGTCCCTCTCCCTCAGCCCAACCCTACCCACCTCACAAGGTGGTTGTTCTGGGGAATATAGGAGGAAGAAGGCGTGTTGGATATGTTTGCTGCCTTTACTCATTTGTTAAAAGAATAAAGATGGGATACAAACAATAATATATATCTACGTCAGGGGTGTCAATCGTGCGACGTCATGTGACGTCGCACAACATATCGGGCCGGTTTTGCCATTGCCGGCAATGGAGTGGGCGCAGCAGTTTGATACCCCTGATCTACGTACACTAATTAATATGCACCTGATGCAAAATAAAGAACCATGGGTAATGCTTCTCACAATGTGTTTTAGCTATGTATAATGCATTAATAGCATAGGATGATTATATGAGCAAGCCAAGCCAGTGTTTCTCAACCTTGACAATTTTAAGGCATGTGGACTTCAACTCCCAGAATTCCACAGCCAGCTTTGCTGGCTGTGGAATTCTGGGAGTTGAAGTCCACATGCCTTAAAATTGTCAAGGTTGAGAAACACTGAGCTAAGCCTAAATCACAAAATCTTTGGGGGGCCTTAGAGAATCCGGAGAGGTAGCTTCCATGTCTGCCCGGCTCACCCGAGTGTCCGCCGGTGTCGACGGCGGTGCCGAAGAGCAGCACATACTCCGAGAGGGAGGCGTGGAGGAGGCACATGGAGCCCATCCAGCCGCCGGCGTTGACGAACACCCAGCGCAGGTCCTCGTCCGGCAGCACATGCCCCGGGTGTCGGCGGCGCAGCTCCACGATGATCTTGGCAAAGGCTAGTTCGTGGTCCAGGCCTGCAAGGAGAGGGTGGGAAAGGAGTGTTAGCTTGAGCTGGGATGAGGACCATGGGGGCAGGAGTCCACCCGTGCACCCTCCCCAGGGCTCCGCAGAGCACCATGGAGACTGGAATCCCTTCCTTGGAGCCTTATTGAGCATCCCCGGGGACTGGAACTCGCCCTCAAGCGCTCCCCAGTGGCTTCCTGAACCCCATGGGGACTGGAATCCGTCCACACCCCGTCCTTAGCACCTCGCTGAGCATCATGGACACCTGCTCCACTTCCCCTGCACCCCGCCGAGCACCATGGAGACTGGAATCCACCCACTTCATTTCCCAGCGCCTTGCTGGGCATCATGGACACCTGCTCCACTTCCCCTGCACCCCGCC
>NW_015392886.1:0-4095 GCF_001527695.2 Protobothrops mucrosquamatus
GTGCGTTAAAAATGCATTGCAATAAATCTATTCTTCTTTAAAGATTTTCATCAGAGCCGATCACAGCCTTCCTTCCTGATATATGACAGTTAATCCAGAGAAAACTGAACACCAATTGATCAACTGCAGAAAACAGATATTGATCACAAACACAACATTTTTCAGACTTCCATTTTCCTCACATGACACTAAGTAATACACAAATAAATTTATTGAACGGCAAAGATTTTTGAGTCATAGTTATATTTTCCTGTAGTGACTGCCAGACCAATTCAAAAGCATTAAGCGAAGGTACCTATAGAAATGCAACTTGACTTTCTCTGAAGCATATAACTCATGCAGAATCCATGTTCATCCTAGACATTTGGGTAGGAAGTAGTCTGTTGAGCAGTGCCAATTATGTCTGGTCGAGCATAAACAATTTCTCAAACATTTCTAAAAGTTTCTTAATGACTTGCTTTCCTCCTTTATAGGCAATTTCTTCTTATCAAAGAAGCCCAACCATTATGTTTCTAGAAGGGTGTTATTTGTTTTGATAATCTTGCTGTTTCTCCTTACTGTTTTTTTTTATTTGATTTATGGATCAATTTTGCCAACGGTATTACTGGTGTAGACTATGAATGTTTGCCTGCCTTTAATTCTGCGATAATTCAGTGCTTCTTGTCAACCTTAGGAGACAAAATATGCTTTAAAGGATTTTGGACTGCTTGACAGAAACAAGTAAAAAGCATTAAACGTGAGCGCTGGTTCTCAGGCTGATAAGAAGTCTAGCAACTGTTTCTAAAACAATCAGCCAGGTGCAGTCTGCCCTTCCTTCACAAAAGTGACAATAGGAAAGTAACAAAAGATGCTGAATCTCTCCATGTGTGTGTGTGATGACCCAGGGCACAGCACAGAGGCAGTGCACCAAATTTTCCCCAAATGCTGTGTGTGTGTGTGTGTGTGTGTGTGTGTGTGTGTGTGTGTGCACGCATGTGTGTATATGTGTATATATATATGTGTGTATTTGTGTATGTGTGTATATGTGTATATGTGTATATATGTATATATATATATATATTCAAATTTCTTTTTTTGTTGACAAAGAGTTAAAGAGTTAAATGGGAGACTAGGATGGCCATTTCAAGCTCATTTTGCTCTCATCAGCTAGCCATTATGGGTTTCAAACCTGGGCAGCCTGCTTACTAGCCAGTTGTATTAACCTCCAGGCCACCAGCTCTCCTCCCCTCTTTTGTCAGCCAAGCCAAGAGAATATATAGAAAGTTTTTTTCTCTTTCCGGTCAAACTGGTTTTTTGGGTTGATACACCTTGGTATTTTGACTGCTATACTGCAGTTCTACTGTTATAATCTGCAGTATAGCAGTCAAAATACCAAGGTGTATCAACCAAAAAAACCGGTCCGATCAGAAAGAGAAATTTTTTTTTATATATATATATGTGTGTGTGTGTGTATGGATCTGTGTTCTATAGGTAATCCTCAACTTACAACAGTTCATTTAGTGACCAATCAAAGTTACAACGGCACTGAAAGTTACAACCATTGCAGCTTCCCCATGATCACATGATCCAAATTCAGACCCTTGACAACTGACTCATATTTATGACGGTTGCAATGTCACTGGATCATGTGATCAGCCTTTGTGACCTTCTTGTGACAAGCAAAGTCAATGGGGAAGCTAGATTCACTTAGCAAACGTGTTACTAACTTAACAACTGCAGTGATTCACTTAACAAAGGTGGCAAGAAAGGTTGTAAAATGGGACAAAAGTCGCTTAACAAATGCCTCGCTTATCAATAGAAAATTTGGGCTCAATTGTGGTTATAAGTCGAGGACTTCCTGTGTTTTGAAAAGTATTGATGCCATCTGATTCTTTGGGGTATTTGTCTGCAGGTTACTTGCTACAGTTTTTCACAATGTGTCATTAATGATTACATTAATCATTTGCTGTTGCAAAAAGAGTCTAACATATAAGACTTAATAGATTTCTTTGCTGTTTTGAGGTTTTTCAAAATTCAGTATTATGGAAAGAAACTTAACTACTAATTGCATAAATTCTCATAAGCACAAATGTAATTTCCAACAGCTTGCTAACTCCCTTTTTTATTACTTTGTTTTGAAGATACCTTTCCTAGAAGACTTCACAAATTGCATAATTTCTTCATAACTAATAATTAGTGAACCTTTGGGTACCACACACCTTACAGAATTTATTTATTTATTTATTTATTTATTTATTTATTTATTTATGTTTTTCAAAATTTGGAATGCTAACAAAGAATTAAGGGAGTACTGAGATAGTTATTTCTAACCTTATTTGGTTATCATCAGTCAGACATACCCTTCCGAGATTCGAACCTGGGCTGTCTGCATGTTAAGCAGAAGCATTAGTCCATTATGCCACAGGCTCTTTCTCACTTTGTTAGCTACAAGAGACAGGGGAAGAGAATGAGTGCTTTTTTGAACACCCTGTCAGCCTAAATATGGGAGAGAGAGAAGTCNTCTTCTTCTTCTGCTTCTTCTTCTTCTTCTTCTTCTTCTTCTTCTTCTTCTTCTTCTTCTTCTTCTTCTTCTTCTTCTTCTTCTTCTTCTTCTTCTTCTTCTTCTTCTTCTTCTTCTTCTTCTTCTTCTTCTTCTTCTTCTTCTTCTTCTTCTTCTTCTTCTTCTTCTTCTTCTTCTTCTTCTTCTTCTTCTTCTTATTCTTATTATTCTTATTCTTATTCTTATTATTATTATTATTATTATTATTATTATTATTATTATTATTATTATTATTATTATTATTATTATTATTATTATTATTATTTCTGGTAGAACCCTCGGTTTTCAGGCAATTCAGTGTGAAAATATCAGCATAGAGAGCTATAGTGAATTATATTGATATAAACCAGATTTAGTTAGAATTCCTTTTCTTTTCTCTTATCTCCTTCCTCCAATGTCTGTTTTTCTGCACTTGGCTTAACAGTGCTTACTCAAGAAGGAAATAACATAATGTTTATGTATGTATCATGCATTTATTTTAGTCTTGAGTAATATGTGAGAATCAATTCATTTACTGTATAATAATTCCCATTTTACTAAAACTTGCAATATATCTTGAATTTATCTGCCTTGATGTATGAAAAAATATAACAATCTGCACTATCCATTGTTTCACTAAAGGTGAAACCAAGGTCAGTCTATCATAGTTCATTATTCTGCAGACTAATCTTCTTCTTATATCACCCCATTGATGATTCAAACAGATCAGAGATCATAGCAAGATCACAAGTTCATCATCTTGAAATAATATTCCTCTAGAAAGATACTTATGTGTATGTATGTGTGTTTTAAATAGTAATTGGCTGTCAAAACAGTTTATAATAAAATCCCTAGTATGTAATAAAATCTGAGATATTTATATTGTATGTTGCCACTTTCATCCAAGATATATGAGAGAGAGAGAGGAGAGAGAGAGAGAGAGAGATTCTAAAAATGGAAGCATACATACATGGATATATGCATGTCTGTAAGGCAATGTGTATGGATGGATGGATGACAACATACAATATAAACACCTCAGATTTTATTACATACTGGGAATTTTACTATAGACAGTTTTGACAGCCTCTTACTATTTAAAAAAAAACCCACACAAACAAATATACATTTCAAGATAATAAACTTGTGATCTTGCTGTGATCTCTAATATATATATAAATATCCCTCCCTTTCTTTGGTTAGCATCTTTCAGAATTTCCATTGACTGCCACCACTCAAGTATTGTGGGAACTATAGTCCAAAATAGCTGGAGGTCCCAAGATGGGGAAGGGTGGTTTACTCTTGGGAATTTTGCACTGAACATCATAATCTTGATCAACTCCTACAAGCACAATTTGGTCTTGTGATCTGAATGTTTGTGCGTTAAAAATGCATTGCAATAAATCTATTCTTCTTTAAAGATTTTCATCAGAGCCGATCACAGCCTTCCTTCCTGATATATGACAGTTAATCCAGAGAAAACTGAACACCAATTGATCAACTGCAGAAAACAGATATTGATCACAAACACAACATTTTTCAGACTTCCATTTTCCTCACATGACACTAAGTAATAC
>NW_015392886.1:7033-9095 GCF_001527695.2 Protobothrops mucrosquamatus
CCAAAGCCATCCACAGGCAGCAGTCGCTTAACTGCGACATCATATATGTTTTTCAAAATTTGGAATGCTAACAAAGAATTAAGGGAGTACTGAGATAGCTATTTCTAACCTTATTTGGTTATCATCAGTCAGACATACCCTTCCGAGATTCGAACCTGGGCTGTCTGCATGTTAAGCAGAAGCATTAGTCCATTATGCCCATTATGTCCATTATTAGTCCATTATTTATTTATTTATTTATTTTTACAGTTGCACATCTCATAAGAAGTGATCTGGGTAGCATATAACGATCACATAAAACAAGAATTATATAAGTACAAGCATTTTAAAATACAGAATCATAATTATTAAAAGTTAAAATATATTAGAAAGTAAAATATGCAAACCACAGGTATGGAGAGAGTGAATATATCAGTAGTAGATCCATCTTAAGATGTCATTGGTTCCCTGGGACCACCAAACCTGGTGAGATAACTAGGTCTTGAAAGACTTCCAGAACATTAACAGGAACAGAGTTAACTGACTTCAGGTAGGAGAATGTTCCATAAGGCACAGCAACTCGCTGCAACTAACTTGCCACAGTTAACTCGCTATGGCCAATTTGTCATGGCCAATTCACTGCAGGACAATTTGCCGCAGAACAAGAGTTACACTAATATCGAAGAAATGGTGGAATATAATTGTCAACTCTGCAACAAACGTGGCTGAAGCTATCTTGCTCGTTTTTGGTTGCCACAAGAATGGGGGGAGGGATGGGGAGTTTTATGCTAGTCTAAACAATTCTCTGTCCCGTGGGAACCAAGGTCATTTCTGTTTGTTAGACTGGGGGTTGAGCCTAATGTTAGAAAGCCCGCCAAACTATTATATTGGGAAACATAGTTGCATAGTTTCTGGGGTGGGAAGTTTAACTTTGTAATAATGTAACTTTTTGGAGGGAACTTTAGTCTTGGTTTCACTTTTGACCATGCCAATACTTTGTAGCCAATAAACACGTTCTTAGAGGAAAACTCAAGCCTCGGAGTTCTGTTTTAGTTGGTCTCATCTATCGGAACCATGCCAATAATCATTAAAGAAAGGATGGCCAATTAATGAAATGTGAATAACAAAAATTAAAATAAATTTTAAATTATTTTAAATACTTGAATTGAATTGTTGAATTGTTCTGCGGTGAGTTGTTCTGTGGCCAATTGGCCATGGTGAATTGGTTGTGGTGAGTTGGCTATGGCGAGTTGTCCCATTCCGAAAGACAATGCCTGCCTCCTTCAACCCACCAGATATAGGTCCTTGATGAATGATATTCAGAGCATACCTCCTTTGCCAGATGATTAGAATAGCACTTACACTTATGTACCACTCCACAGTCCTTTATAGCACTCTCTGAATGGTTTACATCATCACCATATTGCCCCCAACAATCTGAGTCCTCATTTTAAGCATCTCAGAAGGATGGAAGACTGAGTCAACCCTGAGCCTGTCAGGATCGAACTACTGGCAGTGGGCAGAGTTAGCTTGCAATACTGTATTTTAACCACTGTGCCACCATGACAAGTGGTTTGAATGACAAGTTTTTAATAATAATATGTTGAGAATTTTTTTTTTATGGATTATCACAGATGT
This sequence comes from Protobothrops mucrosquamatus, assembly GCF_001527695.2. Taxonomy (NCBI): domain Eukaryota; kingdom Metazoa; phylum Chordata; class Lepidosauria; order Squamata; family Viperidae; genus Protobothrops; species Protobothrops mucrosquamatus. Next base: position 8,651 of record NW_015392886.1, read on the forward strand.
TTGGCAGGGGTGGGAGGACAGCAGAGGTAATTCCCTTTAATATCCAGGGGCTATAAATAAATGAAATGATTTTTTTTTGTCCAAATTCTTGTGAATATTTTAGCATTTCCATTGATGTGTATGATGCTTTCATGTGAATGGAAGAGGAAAAAAGCATTACTCTACAACAAACATTACAACTTTGTCACATTATTTGAGCTTGTAATTCTGTAGACAGCAATGATTAGAAGCTATTTCCAGAACCATTTACAATTATAGGAGAGTATATTTATTTTTAAAAGAGGAAGCATACAGTATTTGGCCATTTTTTTTGCTATGAGCTAGAACTACGATATAAAGTTTCATGGAGAAATAAAAATTCTCTAACAAAGAGCCCCAGTGGGTATGGGTGTTGGTGGATAGTAATATATGGTGATCCAAAGTCTATTAAGAATCATATTGGACT
>NW_015392886.1:12374-14727 GCF_001527695.2 Protobothrops mucrosquamatus
ACAGCCATTTGTCCGAAATGGTATAGGGTTTCCTGCCTGAGCAGGGGGTTGGACTAGATGACCTTCAAGGTCCCTTCCAACTTTACTATTATTATTATTATTATTATTATTATTATTATTATTATTATTATTATTATTATTATTATTATTATTATTATTATTATTATAATCTCTTCTTCAGACCAAGGCATTTCAGGTTGTTCAGAGCAGTTCATTTTTATTTTTTACTAATGTTGAATAAGAAAAAATATCAAGCTTTTATGTGAATCTACGACTGAATAAGTACATCTGTATAAGATAACATCAATAAGAACTGCAGCATTTCAGTAATAACAGTGAGATCTGTCTAAAAATACCTTAGCATTACTAAGATAGCACTATTTTATTAAAACACCAAGATCTATCTATCATCATCTATATCTATCTATCCATCCATTCATCCTTAACATTAATACTGAAATGACAAATTAAGAAATGAAAATACGATATAGAATATTGAATAGAAGATATTCTCAGCCTTTTAACTAAGATGAAGTGTAGTATCAGTCAAAATATTAGTTATAAGCTAGAGGAGTCAAGTGATCTGCATACTCCAGAAAAACAAGAAAAGGCAGAAGGAGATGGCTGACTAATCTTTTCTTATTTGACCGCTCTTTTGTTAAAACTCATAGCTTCTTGAGATTTTGTTTTCTACAGCCCAAAAAAAGGGGGGGAGAGGGGAAAGATAAATGGGCTCCTAAATTTGCAAGCTGCAGTGCGTCTGATAATCCAGGATGAATGAGGGAAATGGCTGAGCAGTCTTGGTAAATCCGTCATATATCCAAAGCTGCAGAAATTATCTGAAAGCTATTAAAGAGCTGACACTGGTCAGCATAATAATTTATCAAAGCTCTAATAGGTCATATATTAAGGATTAAGAATCTAGAACATAAAACATATAACTTAATTTTATTGATGATAGTACCCTGATCCACAAAATAGCATATAAAACTTACAAAGCTAGTCCACAGTCCTTTGTCAACAGAATTACAATCGCTACAGGGAGTATTAGAATAATTTCCTACAATCTCCAGCAATCTCCGATCTATTTTATCTAGAACTATTCTGATTGTAAAGACTGAAACTTTTCTAGTCATTTCAGTGCAAGACTTCAGTGGTCAAATGCAGATAGATACTGGTTGCTTAATGTACCCCTTTCATTCTTTCAACAATGTGGGAATTTATTTCCTTTCTTCTGGCTGTCTCATTCCATGTCCCCCCCCTTTTAAATATAATTTTGATTAAGAATTTTTTACATAAGTAAAAAGCAAATGTAAAGAAAAACTATGAAGGAAAGAGAGGAAGTAATAAAGAGAAAGAAAAAAAAGAAATTGCAAAAAGCAAATCAGAATAAGAAAGAAAAATACTTAAAGAAATAAGAAAAAACAAGTAACTTCAAACCTTCATTTCAAACTTATAAACGAACTGAATATCTCTCCTCATTCCATTTTTTTTCTGATCTCACTCCTGATTTTGAATATGTTTATTTATTAATTTCTACTATGGGAGGTTGAATCCCCCACATCTTTTAAAATTAGAACCGTTTGTTTGTAAAGTTGTAACATTTAAGATGATATGTTATTTTGCTTCAGGAACTTATACTCTAATTTATATATTTTACACTAATGAAACATCCTCTTTAAGGAAGCATTTGAGCTTATGACAGCATAGGAATGTCTACAGGGAATGGTATAAAAAAAGTCAAGATGGTGGCCATGCATTTTTGATGCACATAAATAACAGGTGGAGCTTTGACCAGACTATTGTGACCACTATCTTATCTTTTTTGACCATATCATGTAAAGGGTACTTATAGTCTTCAATAGTTTCAGTTTTATGCATTGGTTATACAAATATATATTTGATTTAATTTACATTTTATCTTATGTTTTGATTAGCTACTTAGTCTCAGAGAAGTAGGCAGCATATAAATTCTAGTAATAACTATAAAGATAAATATTTATGCTGATTTATATGACTTCCTCTCCCACCAAAGTGACTCAAGGGGAGGCAAAAAAATAAATAAAATTGAAGCAACAATGAAAATACTTATAGGCCAGGAATTCCTAAACTCGTCAGCTCATTAAACCTTCATGAAGTTTCAGATTGTTTGTTGATTTCCAAATATTTATTACATGAATATAATTTATTAAATTCTACTTTAACTAATAGTGCTATGAATAATCATCATAATAGAAACCTTCTTGCTGGTGACTCACCATCTAACTCTGAGTAACACTGGCCACTAGCTACCTCAGCTTCAGAACTAAGAACTGGCATGGAGTTCTACAAAGATCTGAAAAGATTAATTGAT
>NW_015392886.1:17123-18982 GCF_001527695.2 Protobothrops mucrosquamatus
TGGTGAATGCTCCAACACTGGAAGTTTTTAAGAAGAGACTGGACAGCCGTTTGTCTGAAATGGTGTAGGGTTCCTGCCTGGGCAGGGGGTTGGACTCGATGACCTCCAAGGTCCCTTCCAACTTTATTATTATTATTATTATTATTATTATTATTATTATTATTATTATTATTATTATTATTATTATTATTATTATTAACTATGGGTAGTGGATTACTACTGTTTTTCAGAATTAAGGAAAAACTGGGAATAAATCCTAACGCTAATGTTTAATTTTCTTGGCAATTGCAGTTGTATTCGAGGTTGTATCATCCCAATACTGTACCTTAAGAAACTCATGGAACCAGATAGTTTTTAAAATTTATTTATTTATTTATATCCCATCTTTATTATTTTTATAAATAAGTAAGGGTGAGGAACATATCTAATACTCCTTCCTCCTCCTATTTTCCCCACACAACAACCCTGTGTGGTGAACTGGACTGAGAGAGTGTGACTGGCCCAAGGTCACTCAACTGGATTTCATGCCTAAGGCAGGATTAGAATTCACAATCTCCCACTTTCTAGTCTGGTACCTTAACCATTAGACCAAACTAGCTTGTTTGTTTGTTTTTTTAAAAAAACAAGTTTCTTTTAAAATTACGTTAACAAAGTCACATTTTTTATGATTCTTTGAGCTCAGCTTTCGAATTATGCATTGGCCTGTACGTGTGCAGTGTTTTGCACATTGCTATGTCACTATCCTAATTTCTGTGCAAAGGAGGAACGCTCTGCAGCCCACAAGAATGTATAGAGCCTCTACCTTTATTTTCGGAGCCCTCCCCAGAATCTCATCTCCAAAATTTGGCAGCAGATCAATCATTTTCAGCCCTTTGGGTTTTTTTCATGATCTTCTCACAAATGAAGGCTAAAAATAATGCATCAACTTCTACCACCATTCCACCACCACAAAACAGCTGAAAAATTCAATCCTGCTGTGAGATGAGTGTATTATTTCTCTATCCTCTGAGGTAAAAAATATTTTATGTCTTTTAGGCCACAGGTTATTGTATATCAACAATGCATATAGAGAGAGACTGATTGTACTTGTTAAGAATTTTTGGCCTTAAATGCATGATCATACAGAATTCTGCTTGTGCAATTCAGTTGAGGCCATAGAGCAGCTTATTTTAAAGAACTGTAATTAGTTATTTAATATGATTACCAGAGAACAAATGCAACTGTATAATTGCATTTGCTTCATCTCAGGATTTCACTCTCTGTTTTCTGTAGATATATATATAAATATAGAAATGCTCAGATATATAAATTGACCGTACATTATAATTCTGATTCCACAATATACCAATTTCTATGTAAGCTCTTCAATGTGATTCTAAGGGGATGTGGTGGTGCAGTGGATTAATGATGATGAAATTGCCTGTCAAAAATGATCTTCACTCCGGCGGTTTGAGCCCAGCTCCCAGAGATGGGGTGAGCTCCCTCCTCTTGCTCGCTGGCTCCTGTCCATGCAGCAGTTCGAAAGCATGCAATATTGCGAGTAGATAAATGGGTACCACTTCAGTGGGGGAAACCTAGCTGAGTTTGTATATTTGTCATTTCAAAGTAAAAAGTTGAGATTTTATGTTACTACCTTCTATTTTATGTTACTACCTTCTATCGTGAAGTGTTAATACCACTTTACAATGCCTTGGTAAGGCCACACTTGGAATACTGCATCCAGTTTTGGTCACCACGATGTAAAAAAGATGTTGAGACTTTAGAAAGAGTGCAGAGAAGAGCAACAAAGATGATTAGGGGACTGGAGGCTAAAGCATATAAGGAACGGCTGCTGGAATTGGGTATGTCTAGTTTAATGA
>NW_015392887.1:0-1377 GCF_001527695.2 Protobothrops mucrosquamatus
AGATTTATTTGAAAACTTCACCCAGTTCACAATGTCCAAATCAGCTGCTAGTTCACCATTCTCATCCAAATATATTCCATCAATGGAAGTGTTGTAAAACTGAGAATCTTGCAAGAAAGGGTGAAACTGAAACAGCAGAGAAGAGAATCTGCCTTTAGTAAAGATGGACACTGAATATCTACTGAGAAGTCCTATAAACCTGAAATAGTTACTTTTAATTAACCTTGTTACAAATGATAAGAATTATATATTTTGAACTATTTTCCTTTCTTACAAAATTAATATTCCCAGGTCCTCAGAAACGAGATCCATGAGCTTTTCACAGCATAGTTTCAATGCAGGAAATAGTTGCTAGCCCCCCACCTGAAATGTATTTTAAAGGGCATAATGAATTCATTCTTTCAGCCACCCCACACTTCTGAACATATTTTGTCCCAGATGGAGGGTGCGGTAAATATATGAAGAAATCATTTCAGATTGTTTTAAACCACAAAGCTAATAGATGCTAATGATGGTAGGACTGAATTAAGATCGATTGTTCATTTGGACTCTTATTTCTATCTCTATACTCTCCTTTTTGCCTGTGTGTATTGTTACTGGGTGAAATGTTTGAACCAAGATACTCAAATGCACAGAATGCATCCAAAATCCAAAACTCATGACTCCTACAGGTGGGAATTGAAATTTGGCATATTTTATAAAATATTTTGTGACATAAAAAAAACTCATAAAACATTTTATGACATAAATGCAAAGTATTCTGAAACATTTATTGTGGTCAGTTCCTGAGGTTTAGCAGTAGTATACAATTGAACACCAGCGATTTTCAAAGCAGATACATCTCTGAATATCACCATGAATTTTTAATAACTTTTCCAGTGAAGGGAATAAATTAAAAGCTTTGCCATTGTTGAAGCCTTTAGGGAATGTGGTTGAAAAATATCTCTGAAACAATGACTCAACAAGTCATGGATTGTCTAGTATCTACTGTAGCTAATATTTATTTATTTATTTATTTATTTATTTATTTATTTATTTATTTATTTATTTATCAAATTTGTACCCCGCCCTTCTCCTAGCGGACTCAGGGCGGCTTACAGCCAGTTAAAACAGATAACAATACAAAATACTAAATTTAAAAATATAATTAAAATGAAATATTAATTATTGGCCGTTTCATTTTAAAATTATTTTAAAACCAAATTAAAATACCCCTTAGGCCAGTCCTGCTAGCTTAAATAGCCATGTCTTGAGGGCGCGGCGGAAGGAGGGGAGATCCGGAATCACCCGGATCTCTGGGGGTAGTTCGTTCCATAGGGTGGGGGCTCCAACAGAGAAGGCCCTCCCCCTGGGGGTCGCCAGCCGGCACTGTCTGGC
>NW_015392887.1:3647-7933 GCF_001527695.2 Protobothrops mucrosquamatus
GAGGGGCACTCCCCCTTCCGTGCCCAGCCAGGTCTCGGTGATACCTGCCAGGTCCGCACCCCCCTCTTGAATAAGATCTTGGATGAGGGGGGCCTTATTTACCACGGACCTGGCGTTGCATAACATCAGCCGGTGATCCCGGGCCCGAGGATCTAAGATCCCTGGGGGCCGAGTGGAGTCCTGAGGACCGGAGCACCCACAAGCTTGTAAACAGCGTGTGCGTGCTCCCAAAACCCGATATGGTCCTCTGCTCCCGCCATATCTGCCCCTCCCACTGACCGTACTGATCACACCACCCTCCCTTAACCCCCCAGCCTCCTCCCTCACCGTTCTGATGCCGCGTCCCTCAGACAGGCCTGGCCTTGGCCTCAGAGAAGCATCCCCCATGCCCCCCCTGGCCACCCCCGTACCCCCTAAAAATTTAACAAAACACCCCTCTAGGAAAACCCTCAATTTTTCTCTCTTTAGGTCCCTTTTTGCTGCATACATGATAATCACGGGACTCTAAATTGCCATGAGCCCTATGTTGTAAATTGTATTTGGAAATATTAGTAAATAAATCTGCTCCCCACTAGAGCTGACATATTCTAAAGATTCTGGGCTTTCGTATGTATTCTGCATCTTCAGTAGGAATCCATTGTGATGGAAAAGGGAATACCTGCCATGGCTGGATAATTTGGAGTACTGGTATCTCTCCACCACCTTTCAGTCTCTTTTGGTATTGGGAAGAATAAGCTGTATCTAGGGCCCTTGCCAGGGCCCAGACAGTGTTATAGATGTGGGTTCCCTCTAGAGACACAGTTTTTTCAATGTCTTCTTGGGGAAGGGTCTCCACTGCTTCTTTCTTGGTGCATCTTGTCCAGCCTTTTACTGTAGAGGCAGCCTTGGAGTATAAGCAATGAAATGCTTTCTGTGCAAAGTTATGCAGAGAAGTAAGAAGAGGATTGAAATCAATATCTTTTATTTTTTTCTTTTTCTGGATGAGGAAAGAAAAGAAACCAAGAATGTGTTGATGTGTAATGTCACTGTATGTCAAGTCCACGTTGAGATCCCACAAAGCTGTTGTGACAAGGACCTTCCCTGTGGGGGTTGTAGATTCCATACCATTTGGTTTTAGGTCCAATATATAATATTTAATTAATGCCTCTATTATGATTACTCCATCTAAAAAGAAATCGGCTTCTGAAAAATAAATAAATACGTTGACCTCTTTCCATGCTCTTACTGAGGTACGGTCAATATTCATATGCTCTGTATTCATCCCTGAAAAGGTTTGTGAGAAAACAACACAAATCCCGTTCTTGAACAGCACTGGCACCATCGTTGCTATGAAATGCTTGCCATTCTCAGTGTCTGGAGCAAAAAGTCCAACTGATGTCCATTGGAAATGCAGGAGCAATTTGAGGATTCCCATATATTGGATTCCTTCTTTGGGGAGGATGGTGGAGAAAAAGGGGAACTGTGTTTTATCACCCAGAAGATGGAAAACAAAAGAATAACTGACCTGGTAAAGAGAAGAACATGGTGACTGATTCAGTTTCAGGACAGCATTTGCAACTGTTTTGCTTCCAAACTCCTGTTTTATCACCCAGAAGATGGGAAACAAAAGAATAACTGACCTGGTAAAGAGAAGAACATGGTGACTGATTCAGTTTCAGGACAGCATTTGCAACTTTTTTGCTTCCAAACTCCTGTTAATCTTGAATATAGTTTCAGAGATTCAAATCTATTCTTATTAGCATGGGGTGTCCTATTTATATTAATATTTGTTACTACTGTTTTCATTCATTTGTCTCCAAAAATCCTCTGCAATAATCCAAGCCTTACAACAACATTATCCTTGGAGACCTACAGTAGATGCTCTCCTTATACCCTATTTAGTTGGATGCTGCATTAATGAGAGGTGATCACCAGAGATCAAAAAAATGTCTTATGATGTGTCTGTCATATCACCATCTCATTGTCCGCTGTATCTAACATTTGCTTGGAATTTATAGGGTCTTAGTTTGGATTTCTATCATCTCATCTATGATTTTCTTTGGATAATAATTGTTAAAGAATATACTTATTTTGGAGTGTAAACAAATACTGGATTGATACCCCTTAGTCAGATTCCAGCTAATTAGATCCCTCGCCCATTATCATTTTTTTAAGTGGAATTAAGGAAAAGACTTTCTCACCTGGGGGATTTTGTAGTTACTTGACAATAATGAAATCTGGATGGAGATGTCCATTTCTGTCCCTTCAATTATAGCTAAGAGGTTATTCTGTCTTCCTCCACACTTGTAGTTTGGAACATCTGCCAGCCCAGGAGAGAGCAGATCGACCAAAGCTTCTGATGTTGTTCTAGCATCAAAATGATTGTCATGAATGTTGTAGCCCAGAGTGAGGTTGGGTAAGATCCTTGTATCCTGGTTGATCTCATGCACAGTAAACAAGAAGGGCAGGATTTTCCAGTACTTTGTGGTTACTTTCCTGAAAGTACACATGCACACACAAATATACACACATAAATGAATATTTGGAATTGGGTATGTCTAGTTTAACGAAGAGAAGGACGAGGGGGGACATGATAGCAGTGTTCCAATATCTCAGGGACTGCCACAAAGAAGAGGGAGTCAAGCTATTTTCCAAAGCACCAGAAGGCAGGACAAGAAGCAACGGATGGAAACTAATCAAGGAGAGAAGCAACCTAGAACTAAAGAATAACTTCCTGACAGTTAGAACAATTAAGCAGTGGAACAACCTGCCTCCAGAAGTGGTGAATGCTCCAACACTGGAAGTTTTTAAGAAGAAACTGGACAACCATTTGTCCGAAATGGTATAGGGTTACCTGCCTGAGCAAGGGGTTTGACTTGATGACCTCCAAGGTCCCTTCCAACTTTATTATTATTATTATTATTATTATTATTATTATTATTATTATTATTATTAATCAAAGGAAAGCTATGAATTCAGTAGTGATTTCTTTGATTCTCTTGGTTTTTCTTTGTTAAAAACAGATTTGAAGTTTCAAAAAATAAAATCAAAATATAAAATTGCAACAAAAGGGGAAGGGTTGGTGAGTGGAACAACTCAGCAAGTTTAGCAAGTGAGAGAGAAAAAGATAACATTAAAAAGTTACTTCCAGACTTCCGATTCCGGTTCGCGGCGTTTCTAGTCGTACGAAGAGACTCGTCTCCTCGTCGGCTAGCTTTCCTTCCTCTGGTCGACCCTTATACGTGTCAAAAGTCGCCCTGGAGGGCGTGACTTCCATTGAGGAGGCTCCAGCTCGGCTGCGGAGGAGTGGCGGCTCCTCCAGCTGTCCGGGCTATATCTGGGGGCCGACGGAGAAGAAGATCGGCCAGTAAAAAGGCCGATCACCCTGCTGCTTCAAACCGCAAGTCAAAGAACATCTAAGCTGTAAGAACCCCGTGGTGAATCCGGGTGAGACTTTTCCTTGCTATTCTCTCTATTTTACTTTGCTTTTTGTACCTGTAAGAGCCTGGTTGGAATTATTTCCCTGGCTTGAGAAGGCAGCTTTAACGTGTTTGGGAAGGAAGGCGTTTTTATAAGACTATATCTTATTTTCATATTTTTTGGGGATACATAAAATTTTCTCTCTTTTTTTTAAAGAATTGTACTATCATCTGGTGTTGGAAGATTATTTCCTCTTTCACACTATACTCTTAAAGACTGGAAAAAATTTTTTTAACCTACTGAGGACATCTAGTGGCAAAAACGTAACATTGCACTTTCTGGTTACTGTTTGGAGCTTGACCAGATTTGACCTTCAAATCATTTTTGAAAAAAGATAAGCTATGCAGCTATTGGGAACTGTGGGGGTGGATACTGACTAATGTTCATCAAATACAGCCTCCACAAAAAAGAAAAAGAAAAAAGTGGTTTTTCTACCTACTATCAAAATGGAGAAACCACACTCACAATTAAACTATAATCTTATACTGGAAAAGATATATGAGGCCACTGCAGAAATTTGTGCCATATTGAAAGAACCTATTACAGAACGAAGATCCAGAAATCTCACGTCAAACATTCAAATGGATGTTCAGACTACATCTGACTATTTTACAAATCAAAACATACCAGAAGAGGAATTAACAGAGATAAAAGAGGAACTTATCATACCTTACAAATCGCTCATTTGTAACCTTGAGGAACAGAAGAAGCAAAGACTGAGATTTGAAATTACAAAGCAACGACATTTTAAGGAGGAGAGAAACAGACGCTTGATGCAGAGGATGGGACTCCTATTCTTTCAAAGGTCACTGCAAGCAACAAAAATA
>NW_015392887.1:8150-11994 GCF_001527695.2 Protobothrops mucrosquamatus
ACTGGATTTGTGTATTCATGTAATGTTTGGGAATAATAGATTTAATTTGATGAAAATCATTATATATTGGAATTGAAAAAATGATGACTGTTTAGATCTGGATGGTGTCAATAATTAATGGAGTGTTTTAAATTAGTAGGATGACCTTTCTGTATGACAACAAAGACGTGATAAGGCATGATAAGTAATTGGAGAAAACCTGAATTCTGTTTAATGAATTTGAATGAATTAAGGTTTAATATTATTTTGTTATTTTAAAGAGATGGATTGATTGTGGGATTACATATGTATAGGGTTGATTAATATTTTATTGTTTTTAGGATACTTATTGTGTAGTGGAAGAAGAAACAAATGAGATTGGTGATAAAATGAGAGATGTGAGAGAGTAAGAATTAGAATTGATAATTTTTTTGTTTTATAGTTAAACTATGGTAATTCAATCTGATAAAGTTATAAAACAGGTTTAGCAGTAAAACTAAAAATATAAAGATATAAATATCAAATAATCAAATAGTGACAGAAAAATATATAATATCTCTTAGTCTAAATATATATATAACTCATAATGCATCATAATAACAATTCCAGAAATATACATCCTCCTAATTATCTCTATGATCAACAATCTGTAATAAAACATCCTCTGAATTTAAACAACTAAAAAAAAACCTAAAGTAAAAACATATATCTGATAAACTTCAACAGTACACAACTTTTCCATTACCAAAACATCTGTAATCATCAAATCCCAAATCAAAACTTTGTTTTTCCTTATATCAAGCAAAAAAAATCTTTAAGTGTTTCCATGTAGAAACAAAAGCAGTAAAATTAATATCTTTAATTAAAGCAGCCAATTTTGATATTTTGGCCAGTTTCCTTAACTTCACAATCCATTTCTTCATTGTGTGAATTCATATATCCTCCCACCTTTGTGCATATGGAAGCCTTGAAGCAGTTACCCTATATAAGAACAAGGTCCTGTATTTTCTTTCAGTCTTGGTTTTTCTAGAAAAGAGAAATGTTTCATTTCTAGATGATGCTAAAACTGATCTACCGGTAGATGTCGAGCAACTTGTTGGTTGGTGTGTGCTGGGGGAATTGATTTGAAGCCTCTCCTAAAAAATGTATTCCATTCTTAAGAAGGTCTAAATCATTTTACCTTCCCTCTAGACTCCTCAGTCTTAACCTAGAAATTCTATGCCATTTTTAAAATATTGCCGCCTTGAGATGTTTATGTTCTTTATGTTTTCTGTTTTTTTTTTCTCGACTTGTAAGACATCAGACATACTGTACACATTTGTACTGTATATGCTCCCACAATGGTATAGAGTCTCTCAGGACAACTAAGCATCTCACAGAATGCAGAATTTCAATATAGATTTGGCTGCTTTCATAGGATGAATTGCCCTGGTATATTTTTATTTTTATTTATTTTCTTTTTCACATTATTGAACTACCCACATCCAGCTGAGACAATAGACTTGGGATGAAGCAATGATCTCAAGATTAGAGTCCCCTTCCATTGAGCAAAATTGGATAGAGTGTCACATAAGCATTGAAAATCTTCAAACTGTAGGGACATCTGCTTTATTGTTGTAAAAAGAGGAAAAAACAGGAATATTAATAGAATGTTCCTGAGAATGGAACAGGAAGAGGTTTGGGGGTATTTCTGGAGCATTATTTTTGGGTGGTGTGCCTCTTGGCAATACTGTACATCAAGGAGAAGGAACTTGTAGACAGAGAAACAGCAGAAAAAAGCAAGGTCTGAGAAAACCATCTAATGAGCTATAATGGGCTGGATCTAGTAGAACAAGTCCAAGTGAGATCCCTTCATGGATGGCAAGTTCCCTGAATTTCATCTTTATTCAACTACTCTTCCCAACATTAGAGGGAGAGTCAGACAAAAGTGATGGGACACCTCCAGGCCAGTGGTGGGATTCCGTCAGTTCACACCATTTCGGCAGAACCTGTAGCTAATTTTTTGTTTCCCAGGACCAGAATGGACTTCCGGAAGCGGCATCCACACAGAAAACCGTTTGTTCACATATTTGAGTCCCACCACTGCTCCAGTCTGATTCTGTTGACTTAAAGCCAAGTAGAAGGTCTTGTCTAAAGTTAAGGCTTAGCAAAAAAAAATCTTGCATTATGGAAGCTAGAAAGCTGCAGGCAGAAATGACATGTTGGCCATTGAATAGTGCCTTCATTTTAATTCAGCACAAACCTCTCTAGCTAAGAGAGATTGCTCATAAAGTAAAGTTATTCCTCATTGGAAAGTGTCAGAGGACATCTGCATGTTTTAGAACCAGCAATAACCAAAGGAAGAGATGTTCTCTTACCATAAAACTTTGTTTGTTGGAGCCTTTCTGAAAGCGAATGGTCGAAACATAGTGCTTGTTGCAGGAGTGATTCCACTAATGAGGTAGTCACCAGGCTTGAAATAATTCAATGGATCCGTCACATCCCTTTCTAAAGTTAATGGGCATTTGGCATTTAGCGTCTTGCAGGATATCTCAGAGAAGAGAAGCATGAGGAGAAAAAGCAGACCCATTTCCATTTCTTGCAGAGTCAAGTGGCTGTCAAAGAACTAAAGGAGCAGTTCACGGTGACAGAGGGCTCTTGCAATATCACAACTGCATTTGTGGCTTTCCTACCACAGATGAAGGCTAGAGTCCTCAAGGAATTCATCTGAATATCTCCAGGTTTAAAGCACAGAATCACAACCTCACAATGATACTAAAGGCTTTTATGTCCCCGAGTTCCCAAGCTCTGATGAAAGATGCCTCCTGCATTGCTCTTGAAAGTGATGCTTATGTCAATTCAACAGTGATCTTTGGAGAATTCCCTGGAGGTGAGATTGGAAGGCAGTCAATAAATCAATGTGATGTTGATAATTATAAAGAGAAGAGGCATCCCATGTGCTCTCTCTGTCCCCAGATTTGTCTTGTGATTTCAGGAAGAAGGGAACAGGGGAGGGAAGCATGTTTGTGAGAAGCCTCTGATGTAATTCCAGAAGTGTTTGGAAGTCTATGGAGTCCAAGTTTCTCCAGTAAAACTGTTTTGTCAAAAATTATGGAGAAATCAACAACAATAATAATAACAACAACAATAATAACAACAACAATAATAATAATCCCCCAATGAGGCACTACCTTGATGTGGTTGTGGGGCTTGTGTACTCTGTGGAAGATGAGAGCTATGCCAGAGGTTCAGCCATACTGGACAGATCTCATCAGAGGAGTCAGACAAAGAGTGTCTCTCCCATAAAAAATACGGTGAGTCATAAATTTCAGAAAGCCATACCAGCTCGGATGTTGCCTGGGTTAACAAGGTGCGTTAACAAGTTGGAGTTCCTGGATATCTGTTGAAAAATGGGTTACAGGACTCAGGATTGTTGGCTGAGCAACCAGGGCCAGCAGCTGCAGAACTACTGGATGAAAAGATGTTTACCTGTCGCAAATACACAGTGATTGAAAACAAAAAAAATAATTGATATGGGTGAGAAATGTGAAATTTACGCAGGCACAAAATTTACGTGAAAATTTTTACAAGATGTTTTATAGATGGCACATGGATCCTGCAACTATGTCTCGCATTTATGAGAATTATGAATCCAAGTGCTGGAGGTGTGGACAACAAGATGCAACTTTTTTTTCACATGTGGTGGACTTGTAAGGTTATTAAAGCTTTTTGGATAAAATTATGGTGGAACTTACAACAAGTTTTTAAAAGAAGATTTTTTTTTTTGCCTCAGTTGTTTCTCCTAGGTATTACACATAATTTGGATGTAAAAGAAACGAACTTGATCTTGTATTGTTTAACTGCTGCCCGTTTGCTGATAGCTCAA
>NW_015392887.1:15392-16480 GCF_001527695.2 Protobothrops mucrosquamatus
TCGGAGAAAAGGTGGCGGAACTCAAACCTGGCCATGCCCTCATCAAACCCTAGGACCGCCCCTTTAGAGAACAGGAATGCAAGTAAAATTTGGGAGGGGCTATTTCCGGTGTGGGAGGGGCTATTTCCGGTGCGGCCGGCCCGGAAAAAGGTGCCGGAACGCGGTTCCGCCGCGTTCCGGCTGAAAAAAAGCCCTGGTTGTATCTGTTTTACAAGGCTGTCAGCCGCCCTGAGTCCGTAAGGAGAAGGGCGGGATAAAAATTAAATAAATAAATAAATAAATAAATAATAATAATAATAATAATAATAATAATAATAATAATAATAATAATAATAATAATAATAATAATAATAATAATAATAATAATAAATAAATAAAGGAATTGAAACAAAGAATAACTGGGCATCTAGAACAGCACAAAAACAACAGAATAAGGCTGCCTGCATTGAAGCTTGTTCCAAAGAAACAGCTAGCAAAGCATTAAAAGATGCAAATACTGCAATATCAAGTATAAGCACCAATTCACTCAAGAAATAAACCAACTAATGTACAGCACAGCTGCAGTTATAACTGAATACCTGGGATGCAAAATCAACAAAGAAGAAAAACAAACAAAAGTGCACCACAAAAATGGAAGGTTAGACTGGAAAATAAGATCAGCAAGTTAAGATCAGATGCAAGCAAGCTAGAACAAATGAAAGAAAAGAAGCTAAAAAAGATGAAGACCAAAAAATACCTAATCAAGAAATACCACTTAGAAACAAGAAGACCAAGGAAGTACTGGAAATAATAAAACAGCAAATAACAGCTATAGCGAGGAAAATCAGCAGATACGAAGCTCGAATTGCAAATTATAGCAGAACCTCCAATTTCAATCCAATCAGAAACATTTCTACTAATCCATCAATGGAGAAACTGTAGAAACATCGGAAAATTTGTGCAAAGTTCGATGGCACAATGTCAACAATACTGAATAACTCAGGACATGGCTATCAAATCTCAAAAACATCTGCCAGACTATCCCACCTCCTTTACATGGATGATCTGAAGCTGTATGGAAAAACATCATCTGAAATAGAATCGCTGCT
>NW_015392887.1:20682-21856 GCF_001527695.2 Protobothrops mucrosquamatus
CACAGGGCTTGCCACTCACGGGTGAGGGTTGGGGGACCGCCAGCCGACTGCTGCCGCCGCCGCCGCTGCAGCCACCCAGCCCGTTGCCATTGCCGCCGCCGCAGCCGAGCAGCTTGTTCCCGCCGCCGTCGCCGCAGCCGCCCAGCTCGTTCCTGGCGTCGCCCCGGCCTGCGGAGCTCCAGATATGGCCCTCCCCCCCCTTCCGTTCCCTGCAGCGCTGCCTGGCGTGCCCGGGACGGGAAACCCCGAGCCGCCGTAGCCAGGCGCGAGGGGGAACGCCAGAAGCCTCGCGCAAGGGGGGGAGGCCTGGCGACGCTGCGCCCTGCCGGGTGCTCACCGACAGGGCTGGGGGGGCCGAGGCTGCCAGGGAGAAACAGCCACGTGCCGGCAATCAGCTGGAACTGCTGGAGCCGGCCGGGGAAAGCCGCGGACGCCAGGGAAAAAGCCGAACGGGCCACGCAACACCAGCAGACCAGCAGACGCCGCGGGAGAGCTCAGAAGGCCAAGCAAGGGCTGACACCAACCTGGAACTCTCTGGTCCAACGAGCCTTCAGGGAAGGAGGCTGGGTGATGCAGCACACAAGCGGCCAGACGGAGAACCGCCAAGGATTGATTGACTTCCGGGAGGGGCGGGTCCCAACTGCCGGGACACTTATAACCACAGGGCGGATGGTGGCTTGCGGCTGGGGGCAAGGTAACAGGGCGCAGGGCCAATGAGGAGCCCTGTGAGGGGGCAAGTCCCATGAGAGAGAGAGAGAGAGAGAGAGAGAGAGAGAGAGAGAGAGAGAGAGAGAGAGAGAGAGAGAGAGAGAGAGAGAAGTGCAAGTGCAAGTGCCTCTGTCTCTCTCTCTCTCTCTCATGGGACTTGCCGGAGGGCCGCATTTATATAGAGCAGGGAGGGCTGTTCGAGGGCCGGATTAAACCAGGCCGCGGGCCGCAAATGGCCCACAGGCCGGACTTTGGACATGCCTGGTTTAGAGAGTGATTTGTGTTTTGAATTTCACATGCTATATTTTGACTTACAGATATAATAATTTTCATGCAGTCTTTCTCTGAGGCCTAAGCATTCTTTTCAAGGGTTCCCCCAGGGTAAAATATTTGAGAAAGGCAAAAGCAGAAAATCACTGTTGGCCTTTTGAAAGCAATTATTACTAGAGACCAGCCAATTTTTGAG
>NW_015392888.1:0-1104 GCF_001527695.2 Protobothrops mucrosquamatus
ATTTAAAGGCCAAAGCAATAAACAATTGGGTTTACATCCAATGATTTCAATAAAGCTCAGTAGATTCTTTTTACTCTTTACAGCTTTAGGTAGCAGAGATGAAGAGGGTATATCTATCACAAACAGAAAAATAAGCTTGCAAAATTCATTCTTGGGATCTTCATTCTACTTTTCCCTGAATTCCAATATGTTTAGATAACGCAAATCTCCTTGGTAAAAGTGTCCTCGCATGTTCTTCAATAAAGAGGTACCTCTGTCATTTAGAATCTAGAAAAACTCTTAACTTCTACATATATTTCAAGGTACATAGTATTATGTTTACCTACATGATATTAAATATCTGTATAATATTAATTTTTAATGTTTACATAAATGGCACATCTAGGATTTTGAACTGCACTATTATCAGTATACGACTGATACATTCCAAAGAAGCAATTGTGGTCCTTGGGCTGAGAAAAGTTAAAATGCAGCTTAATCCATAGAAAGATGAAATACTATTTGTACTACTATAAGTACTATAAGCTGAAATTAATATAGCTTTAGGAATTTGGCCTATGCTACATTGGGGTGCTTTTTTTTCTGAAGAATCATATTTGGAAGTGCTCCTAGAAGCAGATTCTATCCCTGTAAGCCCAGTCATTGGGTCAATTTCTTTGGATGCAATGGAATTTATCTGCAGCCACCTTCTGAAATTTTGGTGCAGCCTCATTTGTAACTATAGTTACATGTTGAAAAGAAAAGAAGGCAAGGAGATGCTTTTATGTTACATCTGCCTTCAGCTACACTCCAAACACAGCATGCAAATAATTGTACAGCAAAAATAGTGTTACAAATATGAGAAATTCTTATCAAATTGTTGAAAGCCCTTGTGCAGATATTTGCATGGCAAGTCCTATTATTTATTTATTTATTTATTTATTTATATTTGGATTTATATCCCGCCCTTCTCCCGTAGGACTCAGGGCGGCTGACAATCAATTAAAAACATAAATAACAGTACAAATTTAAAATTAGTTAAAAGGAATATTTAAATATTTGTCAAATTTAAAATATAATTAAAACCCCTCTAAAAATTACCCTAGGCCAGTCCTGCAAGCTGGA
>NW_015392888.1:2139-6009 GCF_001527695.2 Protobothrops mucrosquamatus
GCGCGGCGAAAGGAAGGGAGATCAGGGATAACCCTGATCTCTGGGGGCAGTTCATTCCAGAGGGTGGGAGCTCCCACAGAGAAGGCCCTCCCCCTCGGGGTCGCCAGCCGGCACTGCCTGGCTGACGGCACCCTGAGGAGACCCACCCTGTGGGAGCGTACTGGTCGATGGGAGGTGATCTGCGGCAGAAGGCGGTCTCAAAGGTATCCAGGTCCGATGCCATGGTCCGATGCCATGGTCCGATGCCATGGTCCGATGCCATGTTCGATAATCTTATTCTCAGGAAGAATGGAGTCAAAACAAAAAGGGTAAGTAGGACATAGCAAAAGATAACCAGCTGATGAAAATTCCCAAACTTTCATATATTCCCAGGGACCTGGATGAAGGTCATTTATGTCATTATAGCAGAAGAATGATGAAAATTGTAAAATGGAAGTGAGCAAGTAAATATCGTAAGTAGGTTTGGGGGTTTGTTTTTGTTTTATTTTTCATTGTTTCCTGAAACATACTGGCAGTTTCAATAATATTTTAGCAAACAATGATATAGGAACTTCCATTATTTGAGGTTTTTTTCTTTAAAGTATTTCCAGAATGAAGGCAAATATATGGATCCCAGGACAATGTTGCAGGATCCAATCTGGATCAGTCTCTGGGACCAGAGATTTTGTCTTCCGAGCTTTTGGACTCGTGCTAAACCCCTGAAGATGGGCTTCAAAACGCATCCAAAAGCTCGGAAGGCTAAACCTCTGGTCCCAGTGACCGACCTAGATTGGATCCTATTTCCAGGAAGTTCATGAAAACTATAAGGAAGATACTTAAAAGTAGAGTATTATATTAAAATATAATGTTAATGTATAATATTAACATCATATCTAGAAAAAACTGTTTGTGCGCAGACATACAAATACAGACACACATAGGTACAAACACAAACACTCTGCCTGAGAGAATTTGTTGTATCGATAAATACAGTCAGGCAATATTTTATGTCTTCCACAGGAAATAACTTGATCCAATTACAGAAATGTAGCATTAAGAAAGGGCAAATCCAGTATAGGATAAAAGCAAAGGACTGCTGCTGAAGAGCATTTCTGCAATAGTTCGCAGAAAAACCTTTCCGTTTGAGGCCTCTTCTATTAAAGAACAAAGAACACGCACTGCAGGGAATTTCTTGCCACAATTCTGTCCTTATTGGATGAACTTTTCTGCATTTCAACCTACCAAACAAAGGTAATTGCAAATTGAAGGATTTTGGAACTGCAAACATTTTTTTTGAGAGAGAGATAAAGAGATTTTGTTAGTTAGAACTTAATCTATGACTTGCCCAATAAAGCTGAAAGTGGAGTCATTCCATTGTGGTAAAAATAGTTTTTATTGGTGCTTATTACCAATAAAGTTCTGTATAACAGTATTTATGGGACTGTTATTTGTTGTCATGATAGATTAGACTCTGGATTGATACAAAAGCAGCCAAAGCTTCAGATATTGCATTTACTTATTAGATGATAATCTTTGAATATTTGTATTCTTACCTGTTGTATGTATGTAGAGCAGGCATGTCAAACTCGCGACGTCACATGATGTCGCACGATGTATCAGAGCTTTTTCGCCATTGCTGGCAATGGGGTGGGTGCGGCTCCGGTATGATGAAACCGGCCCGCGGGCAAGCAGTTTGACACCCCTGATGTAGAGTGTTGCATGCATTTATTTTTCCAGGTCACACACTCTCCTCTCCTCCTCTCCTCTCCTCTCCTCTCCTCGCCCTCAAACTCCCAGGCCTCTGATAGAAGACCTGAAATTGTGGAAGCACATACCACCTATAAAGGTTAGAAGGGATTTTTTTTATTTCATTTATTCATTTATTCCATTTATTTCATTTATTCCAAGTTTGGGACTGTAATGCAGAATAGAATATCCTGCCTTCTATTTTAAAGACATATCCATTTGTTTTCCCCTGTGATATTCCATTAAAAGAAGAAGAATGCTTAGTATCATATGTAGTTTGGCTCTCTGTGTTTTTAGGATCGCACCTTGAGATGTATAAAAATACTTAATATTAACATTAATTACTATACAAGAGTACATAAACTGAAGATTGTGTTCTCCCTGGAACTGATATCCTATTTACATCTTGTAGACATCACATTATTAGAATCCCATGAAAGGAGACCAAGAGCATAGAACATAGAACAATAGAATTGGAAGGGAACTTGAAGGTATTCCAGTCCAACCTCCTGCTTGGGCATATCATTTCAGATAAGGGGTTGTCCAGTCTCTTTATGAAAGCCTTCAGTGATGGAGCACCCACTACTTCTGAAGGCAAGACTAACAGCACCCCCATTATCAGCTTTTGTGCCTTCCAAGCAATGTCTGAAAAATGTAGTTTCCTTTTATTATTTAGAATTCAGTTGCATGGTATAATGTGATTATAGTATAATCACAAAAGTGGTTTGCAGTTTTAGAGAAGATCTTCTCTTCAGACCTTCCTCTTCCAAGACCTAGAGAATTACTTTCTCTCATGTATTTCTTGTTAATCCAGGATGCCTGAATAAAGCCAGAGAGTTTCAGAAATGGATTTTCTCATCTCTATTCCTACAAAGTCATTTTTGATGTTTTGTTCTGTGGAAAGTTTTAAGCAATCCAGAACTTTCATAGTTACTTACAGAAGCCAAGGCAGGAGATCAGTGTCAAACCTTCCCATCTGTATAAGCATTTAGCATTCACAGTGTATTTTTGAGTGTTTGAATTATTTCAAAAATGCTATCTTAACAATACTAGTAGCACTCTAATACCATAATTTGAAATAATTTCCCACATATTTTTACAGTTTTCACTGGACTTGTACTTTGACCCAAAATGTAAATTCTCTAAATTGTCTCTAAAGGTAGCATCATTTTATTTCAAAAATAATTTAAATATTACTTTTATAAAATAGTTTTTTTTAAAAGCCTTGTTAGCTATCTTGGGAGTATTGTTATCTGGTTAGAAAGTGTAAAGTATAAATCTTTAATATATATATAGGTACTATTGCTGTGGGTAGATAATTTGAGGTTTGCTTTTGCATGGTAAAACAATATTCCATTGATTCTTTTCACAAAAACTGAAATATTACATGTAATATTTGATATTAAAGATAAATACTACATATGAAAAGAGTACTATTATTTTGCAATCCAAAAATAATATCTCCCTCCCAGTAATCTAGTACTTAGTTCTATGTAGGGCTGGATAATGCATTAACCTTCTTATATGCTAGTAAATTTCAGATTCTATCTGAAACAACTTATTTGAAATGTTTTATTTATTTATTTTCCCCAGTATCACTCACAATAGCATATTAAATATACCAATACTTTAAATTCTCTTTATGGCTCTCCAGCAAGATTACATAAAACATATAAATTAAGAAATTCAACTTTAGACACTATTTAATGAAACATACAAATGAATGAAATTTTCTTTCAAACCTCTTCATAATTATATCAATCTAACCTACCTTCTTTATCAAATAAAGGAATTAGTATATGAGGATAATTTTGAAAAAAAAAGATTAATACTTATATTTTTATATCATCTCTCTTTTAGAAAACCAGTAAATTAGGATTTTTAAAGAAATAGCCTCAACTTTGGATTTCAGAACATTGTAGTATAAATCCTGCAAGTATTTTTCAGGTTCATAATTAAAATTTTAAGTTATTCTCACCAAGACAATATCTATCTCCCACAGGAAATTAAAGTCTCGTCTTATAACAGGATGATTGCCTACATAGAATGTGAGTGACATAATAAAGAATATGACATTCACCAGCTAGATTTGATTCATCCTTTTAGTGCATTTAAAAAATACTGGGTACCCAGAATTGTCCTCCG
>NW_015392888.1:7316-11270 GCF_001527695.2 Protobothrops mucrosquamatus
ATATATATATATATATATATATATATATATATATATATATATATATATATATATATATATACATACATACATACATACATACATACATACATACATACATACATACATATATATGTGTGTGTTAATAATAATACTAAAAACGTGATCCCTGGGTACATCCATATCAATAAATAAACAAATAAAAGTGAACACCAGGGTAAAATCATTAAACTATAAAAGTTTAATACCAGTTAAACAACCGCCAAGCTTTCATCAGCTTCCACTGCTGACATCATCAGGGCTTAAGAAGCCAGTCTATGGGAGAGTCTTTTATAGGTTGGATAAGGCCTGCACACGGCCCCTGGACCTCGTCACTGGTCCTGATTGCATAGGCTGCGTTCCAGCGGTGGCACAGAAATCTTCAGAACTACTGGAAACAAAACTGTGGCTAATGAGAATAGACAAACATGAAGGGGATGGCCTTTGGTTATTACAGTCTTTTATGAATGTAATTGCCGTACAATTATGCACCACGAAAGAAATGATTTGATAGATGAGAGTGATCTATCCAGTAGCTGGGTGGTGAATTCTGTAGATAAAGTCCATACAGCTGATAGATGTGAAGGTTGATATCCTTTTAAAGAATTATGGTCAAAATATCTCTGGGGATTCTCTTATTCCCCCCTTCCTTAATTTTCTTTTTTGAGAAAAGAAAACTGAGCCCCAAAATGAAAATGGGAAACTTCCAGACTGTGGAGTCTCTGACTTCCACCCAATGTTGAAGTAGGGCAACTACAGAATCTATTAATTGGTATATCTATCCAAGTCAGTCCTAGATCTTTCACAATGACTAATTTGGTGGCATACCTAAGTAGGGAAGTGTATCATCATTTCTTCTTTCCTAAAAAGGTAATCAATGCTATTAACAATGATATGCATAATCCAATAACTTTCATTTGTATAATATATACAAACCCCATCCTATATAGGAGATCCTTATTTAAAACATCTTATTTCATTATATATATATATCTCACTCCAGATAAAGGCATAATGATGCAGCCTTTTTATAAGATTGATTCCAAAGGAATTGAATACTTCTAAAGGAATTGATTTACTTCTGCCACAAAGAAGAAGGGATCAACTTATTTTCCAGATCACCAGAAGGCAAGATAAGAAACAATGTATGGAAACTACTCAAGGAGACAAGCAACCTGGAATTAAGGAAAAACTTCCTAACAGTGAGGACAATTAACCAGTGGAACAGCTTGTCTTCAGAAGTTGTAGGTCACAGGTCCCCAATCCCCTATGCATGGACTGGCACTGGTTTGCGACATGCCAAAAACCGCTCTGCGCAAACAAGTGAAGCCCCATCCGCAGGATGTGGGCAGCATACGAAACCATGCCCCCTCCAGTCCATGGAAAAACCTCTGTCCATAGAACTAATGCCCAAAAAGATGGAGGCTGCTGTTGTAGATGGTTCATTACTTGAGGTTTTTAAGAAAAGACTGGAAAGGGTCTCCTGCTTGAGCAGGGAGTTGGACTAGATGACCTCCGAAGTCCCTTCCAAATGTATTATTTTGTATTATTCTGTATTCTGAACTCACCAGCTTGACTATTATTTTGCTTGTCACTGTCTCATGGCAAAGGACATCTCAGACTTTGGGCTAAGTTCAAGGATAGCATTGAACTTCTAAGTCATTCAGACAGCCTAGAATTTTTCAAACTCATCAGTGTATTTCTGTATTTCAGATCCTGGATTACAGGTTCTTTTTTCTGTTATTAGGAACTATTTTGTATTTGGTGTTTGCTAAATTGCAGATGTAAGGAAACTCAGGTATGCCCTCAGGCTATGGTCAAGAAAGTGAAGATGATGTTATATTGCAAAACATAAAAAGGCCAGAGCTTTAATCACATCACCATGGCCTCCCTCTTGCCTTTTTTGACACAGCCTGAGGGACGCCAGAGGAGAATACTGAAAAAAACATTTATCACCTGAAGTGCAAGCTCTTTCTTTTTGTTTTCTAAAAACAATTATTTGCAGTCTTATGATGAGCATAGTATGTTCCTTCTTATAAAATAATACTTAACTTTCAGACTGTAATGAATGCAAACAAATCATTTATATTTGTAGCACAAAGTAAACACTTTTTTTCTTAGAGGAACTGGTTGAAATTTCTTTCACACACAGTTGAATGAACAATTGAGCAATTTCCTCTGGTAATAGGCTTAATTAATCAAAGAAAGTATGGCTGCCAATGTGACAGCTTGGAGAGGGTTGTGGAAAGAGTTAGTTTATTCTCTTGGGAATACTGAAGACTAATGCAATTTACCTGAGTTTTTATCAATGAGTATTGTGCACACACATCATTTCCCCAAGATTATAATGTTTGAGATGTGATGTCTTTGACTTTTTCAAATGAATGAAAGGATGAAGAACATTTCAATCAGAATGAAAGCTTATTCCTATTAACAACAACAACAACAACAACAGAAAATAAGAGTTGCCATTGAAATGCTAAAAAACTGAATTTACTTAGTAGCCATTAGAGAAGAAAAGTTCTGAATGATATTCATATACTGTGTGTCAGCTTAAGCTGAAAATATACTTACCATATTCACTTTAAAACATTTAAGTGTTCAGTTATTTATTACTTATTTTAGACATTCCTTCAGCACTTCAAATTTCCAATTAATTGATAATTGCTCTACTACTTTAATATAGCACTCCTCTATCCATAGAACGATAAAACATGATGTAAATCAAGTAAGTTTGGCTTAGCATTCTGTTTCTACAAGCAGCAGTGTCATCTGGTGAAGAATTTCTGCTACAGACTTTCCTGTGATTGGTCACTTGAACTCTAGTTAGTTTATGATTTATTATGTAATTCAAGCTCCAAAGAATGGGTTAATTCCAGAACCAAATTAAGCATATATCATGAAGCCAGGGAATTATGCATATCAGACAAATTTACCTACAGTAAGTTTTCCTAATACTACTAAGTAGTTAATGGTACTTAATAAATGTAGTTAACTTCATTAGACATTTCTTTGGATCAGTTACAAACCAGTGATTTATAAGGTAATTTAATTGCTCCCTGTTGTCTCTTCAGTTCCCATTCTCATTTTGCTTTCCATATAAAGTTCTGTTCCAAATCTTTATTTCAGCTATTCATTTTAGCGTGACCAGGAAACTTAACATCATGAATCTGCACATCCAGGTCACTGAAGAACTACTTGCACATGGTGAGACTTTTTGCAGAACAGTTAGAAGTATAGCAGGCAGCATTAGGAATATTTTTCCCACATTGTCCGATAGATGCTAACAATCCACCTACTTTTCACATCTACTTAGATTTATTTAACTTGGTGTTTTATATCTTACCTTCCAGCTTTCCTATATATTAGTGCTGAAGAGACAGCCATTGAGCTCTCCGTGGTACATTGCCAGAGCATTAGAATTGAGGGAGATTCTTAGATATTGGTGCCAGTTTCTTGGATGCCTTTTATATGTGGATTTTTGGTTGTTGTTGTCAGATTTTCAGGCAAGTATGCCAGAATTTTAAAAAAAAAATATTTTCCCGCCCCGCCTCCTTTTATTTTTCCAAAATTTATGGTTTTCAGAAAACCATTGATATAATAATATGGGATGGTTAAGAGCTATTAGCAAGTTTTCACTTTGGGTTTTATTCAATCACTGGTGGTGTCCTTCTGATCCTTATTTTGTTTTTCACCTTAGCAGTAAAAAGCACTACCAACGCTCTGCTTTAGAACCACAAGAATTATTATGAAGAAATGCATATGTGGAATAACAGTACACAGCTTTGAAGAAGATTCAAAGTTCTTTCTCCATTTCAGTGCAAAGTGTCAGGCTTGATCTTCTGAAGTAGTTTCATATTTTGAAAGGGATTTCAACATATTCTTATGAAATACTTTGGCTTAAAATGAAATGTTAAGACTTTCCATTTTGTAAAT
>NW_015392888.1:12612-16478 GCF_001527695.2 Protobothrops mucrosquamatus
GCTTTTTGATCATTGAGACATTGATATATTTTAAAGGTGTGAAGCTGCCTTGATTTAGCAAAAGCAAACTTGTAAATGAGGCACTTGCTTGCACAAATTGATCTCCTCTAGATCTGCTTCCAGATACACAAATAGGTGATGGCATGTGGATCCCCAAGTATAGAATGGTTTATATAGTCCTACAAGTTGCCAGAAGGTCAGGCTGGACATCAGAGGTCTCTTGCTGTTGGAGAAAAATTGATGACTTTTGCATGCAGCAATTCCTTGCTGTGGAAGAGCATTCAGTTTTCCTGGGCCCCGCATTCATATTTTCTTCCATGCTGGCATCTTAGCTTGCCTATTTGCTCTTCATAAAGAAGAGAATCCAAGGAAGAATTCAGCAGGTTTATCTGATGTAAAGCAAAGAAATTGTTCCTTGGGTTTTTCCTCCTCCTCCTCCTCCTCCTCCTCCTCCTCCTCCTCCTCCTCCTCCTCTGCCTTGATGGCTTACAACTAAAAACCAACTTATTAAAATAAAATACAACAGTCTAGAAGAGCAAACTACAATGCACCACCTCATCAAATTAATATCAAACAATGCAAAGCAAAACCAAACCAGGAGGGGTATCCACAACACTCTGTCCCAAGTCTTCAAAAATTTCCAGCATAAGAGTAGGAGCCACACAAATCTCGGGCGGGGGGGGGGGACAGATCATTCTAGAAGACAGGAATTTTGATAGTAGACAGACTTGGGTCCTGCAAGCTGACATTCTTTAATTGATGAAGCACGCATTTAGCTGGACTATACCAGACAGGCAGACACACCTGAAGATAATGTAATGGTAAAAGCTGAAACAGAAGCAAGGAAAGGAAGCATTCATACACTCTTCTATTTGCAAGAGATGCCCACATAGCCATGGAAAGGGAAAAAAATTGATGAAAAATAAATACATACATTCAGAGCTTTCTGGAAGCTTTGAAGAGCCATTGGCCTGTTATAATATGCCAGTTTTGAGGCCAGCAATCCCATTCATCAAATTATAGAGTTCAAGAGGATCCCAAAAGCTTTGAGTGTCCAATTCTCACCACTGCAGGAAATTCAATGTTTCCTGCAGTAAGTTGGCTTCTGCTTTGAGAAGCAAATAGGGTGGCATGAAAGGATTCAAATTTGGCTAAGAAATGATTCATATCATTTTCATATAGAGTGATTTATAACAAGGTAGATTTGAATGCTACTGTATAGAGAAGAGTAGGATTGTCAACCGAAGTTCTGATATTTTCTCTTTTGAATAATGAGGAAAATGTCATGATCTAAAAAGTCCTGCCATTTATTTCATGCACCCACATTTTTTTCCAGGACCAACTCTAAATGTAGACATTAGAGGGTGTATGCTGGATTGATTTCAAGAGGAGTAGCAAGTGGTCTGCTAAAATATTTCCTGTGTTCTGGTTCCTGTACAGCTTTTACATGCAGAATATTTATGCTCATTGATATTGCAAAAAGCTTGCTATCCAAATAATTTGTGTATCATTCAATTCTTCCATATATATATTTTAATAGCATTATCTGCAGTGTCAAGAAAAAAATATCATGCATTGTCTAGATTCTGCACTCTCCAATCACTGGATATTTGTTTGATTGTGTGTGTGCGTGTGCATGTGCGTGTGTGTGTGTGTGTGTGTGTGAGAGAGAGAGAGAGAACGAGAGAGAGAGAGAGAGAGAGAGAGAGAGAGAGAGAGAGAGATTATGTAATCATCTCTGACCACAAAAATGAATTCTTAAATGAAGACTTGATTGAATTTGAGAATACCCATTCATCTATCTCTTGGCTTTCTGACCATATCAACCTCCCAAACCAACTTTTTCTCCAGTACAACTATGAGACAAAGTTTTATGGCTTGTAGTTCTACATCTAGCTGTTAAATTCTTTGGCTTCACTAAACTCTGATTATTTTATAGTGTTTTCAGTAGACATATGCTCCTTGACAACTCAGGCTATACCAGAAGAGATCAGATACATATAAACTTTTCAAATATTAAACTTTAAAAACATTTTGATATCATCTATTTAAGAAAAGCCACGTCCTACTATGGTCCATAGCAAAGTACCAGTGATTTTCTTGCAGCTGTATCAGATTCTTTCTCTGTAACTGATTATGCACATTTGTCCATCTCTCATTGATAGTGACACTAATTCCCTCCCCTTCAATGATATTTAACCCAGAGAAATAATCAATTAATTGATTTTAGAAGGGCATGGTAATATGGATTCAAAATTATGTTGTCTGTCAGCATTTGTTACAGTTCCTGTCAGATAGCTGTCAATGGCTTAATCTACCATGATATTTATTTTTATGACAAAGAATAGTCAGGATTCTTTTGGATCCAGTAATGCTAAGTATCTGACAAAGGAAACATAAAACCAAAATCTATATGCTCATCACTGCTGAACTACTAATGCTTCATTAAGGCAAATGCTCTTTTATTGCTTGATTGCTTAATTCCTTTTTCTTTGGGCAGGCTGTTTGAGATGCAATAATGACAACTGGAGCTGTGGTTGATATGATATGATATGATAATATGAGATGAGATATGATGATGATGATATGATATATGATATGATTACCTTTCAATTCTTTTATATTATTTTGTTTCTCTCTTTTATTTTATATTAACTCTGAATACCTTGGAATGGAAAGTGAGGTTAAAAATTAAATAATAAATGACCAAACAAGGAACTTTAATTGGAGAAAAATTAGCAATTACATTTTACTTTGGGATTAATTACTTTATATACTTTATGAGCATGAGGTATGAAAATAAACATAAGTACCATAACATTAAAAAAATAATAGAAAGCTAAGAATATAAGACCTCTGGTGCTACGGTGGTTAGAATGCACTATTGCAGGCTAACTCTATCAACTGTCAGCAGTTAGATTCTCACCGGTTCAAGGTTGACTCAGCCTTCCATCCTTCCGAGGTTGGTAAAATGAAGACCCAGATTGTTGGGGGCAATATGCTGACTCTGTAAACTGCTTAGAGAGGGCTGTAAAGCAGTGTGAAGCAGTATGTAGGTCTAAGTGCTATTGCTATATATGAATACAATTTGGCTGGAATTGTAAGCATATAAGGGTGCCCTTTTCACACATTCTTGCTCAGCCAGTGACTGTTCCTCAGTGACTTCTGTCAAAGCTATTTTTAAAAAAAAACATCTGGACACTTTTTTGGGATTAGCTAAATGCAAATCAAGGCAAGTTCAGGATCATCTGTCTTTAAGAATTATTTTCCATGATGTACCTATGGGGGACTCTTACTCAAACACCATGCTTGGCTGTCCAAGAATACGTGTATCAAATAGCAAAATAATATTTTAATGGCTACAGTTTCAAATGGAAATATCTTTCTTTGGATTTGTGGTAAATCTCTCTTTGAATGGATAAATTCTGGTTTCTTCTGACCAAATTCTTTGTCACTCTCAGTGGAAAAGATAAGAAAAAAAAGCTTCATTAGTGAATTAATGTCCAGCTAGTAAATATGAATGTAGCCCAAACAAGTATTGCACCAAGACTGATATAAATAGTCTGCAAGTCAAGTTTTGCACAAAGTGCAAAGGCCAAAATGCCTTTACTTACACCCCCCCTCCCCCAAAGAAACAGAAGAGCATCCAGATTTTGGAAAAAATTATAAGAATAGAAAGAAAAGGCATAAAACAAAAACAATATTTAGAAATAAATGGCTTTTGCTAGTTTTGTAACAGTCATATCCAACTGGATTCCTCTTCTCAAGAGCATTGATGGGCCACTCCTTAACAGTAATTGGTCTGGGATATATTTGCTAGCATCTGTAGTCCTGAGCCAAACATAGATTAAGCAATGGCTTGCCTC
>NW_015392889.1:0-6300 GCF_001527695.2 Protobothrops mucrosquamatus
CCTGGACTTAGAAAGCTACCTATGCGCCTAATGTTCTCCCTTCACTGAGCCAGCCGTGTGCGGCAGCAGCCAAAAAAGCTAACACAATCCTTGGTTCCATAACCAGAGGCATAGAATCAAGATCAGGTGAAGTATTAGCACCGCTTTACAAAGCCTTAGTAAGGCCACATCTGGAATCCTGTATCCGGTTTTGGTCACCACTTTCCAAAAAGACTTTGGAAAAAAGTGCAGAGAAGAACAACTAAGATGGTTAAAGGTCTGGAGACAAAAACATATGGAGAACGGTTGCAGGAACTGGGTATGGCCAGTCTAGAGAAAAGAAGGACTAGGGGGGTCATGATAGCAGTATTCCAGTATTTGAGGGGCTGCTACTAAGAAGAGGGGGGGTCAACCTGTTTTCCAAAGCACCATAAGGCAAGACAAGAAACAATGGATGGAAACTAATCAAGGAGAGAAGTAACCTGGAATTAAGGAGAAACTTCCTAACAATGAGAACAATTAACCAGTGGAACCGCTTGCCAGCGGAAATTGTGGGTGTTCCATCACTGGAGGTTTTTAAGAAACCTGTCTGGAATGGTATAGACTAGAGTCTGCTGCTTGAGCATGGGGTTGGACTAGAAGATCTTCAAAGTCCCTTCCAACTCCTATCCTATCCTATCCTATCCTATCCTATCCTAGCCTAGCCTAGCCTAGCCTAGCCTAGCCATGCCTAGCCATTATTCTATTCTATTCTATTCTGTTCTGTTCCGTTCCGTTCCGCTCCGCTCCGCTCCGCTCTTACTCTACTCTACTCTACTCTACTCTACTCTACTCTACTCTACTCTACTCTACTCTACTCTACTCTACACTACTCTACTCTACTCTACACTACACTACACTACACTCTACTCTACACTCTACTCTACTCTACTCTACTCTACTCTACTCTACTCTACTCTACTCTACTACATAGCAGAAAGAGGAAGCTTGACAGTTCACAAGGTTGATGCTATATGGACCAAAACTCTATCCTGATGACTCAGTTGCCAATTGGGTGGAAGCCAGGAGCCAGGATGAAGTCTTTGATCTTTCCAGCCTCTTCAGAAGCAGCTTGGAGCTTCTTGGCAGATTTTCAAAAGTTAGTCAAAGTCACCCACAGCGTTTGGGAGATGCAGCTCCCTTCATCAGAGGGGTGAGTCCTCTGTGGCTCAAGATAGGCAACTTTAAGAGAGGTGGACTTCAACTCCCAGAATTCCCCAGCCAGCCAGCCAGCCAATTCTGGGAGTTGAAGTCCACAAGTCTTAAAGTTGCCAAAGGTTGGANCTTCTCCAGTGAGTCCTTCCTTCTCATTAGGTGGCCAAAGTACTTGAGTTTCAACTTCAGGATCTGGCCTTCTAAAGAGCAGTCAGGGTTGATCTCCTCCAGGACTGACCGGTTGGATCGCCTGGCAGTCCAGGGGACTCGCAGGAGTCTTCTCCAGCACCAGAGTTCAAAGGCCTCCATTCTTTGGCGCTCAGCCTTTCTTATGGTCCAACTTTCACAGCCATACATTGCAACTGGGAAAACCATGGCCTTGACTATACGTACATTTGTTGGCAGGGTGATGTCTCTGCTTTTTGTTGTTGTTGTTGTTGTTGTTGTTGGTGTGTCCTGGGTCAAATGCACCCCTTAACTTTCAGCTTTGTTTAGGATCGCATTTAGAGGCCTCGCCTTGCGAGGATCTCCAGCAAAGAAACACCAAGAATGGCTGCTTGGACCTGTTGTTGCAAATGCCTCTTTTTATTGGCATCAGGCTGTTTGCTGAGTTTGTGATAAAGAGGACTGGTTGGTTGGTAAAATATGCTGTCTGAGTTTGATGGGGTTTTTTGCAGACGTTTCATAACCCAACTAGGCAACATCATCAGTGCTGGAAGGGAGTCGGGTTGAGGAGCAGGAGGAGCAGCCCAACTTCAGGATCTGGCCTTCTAAAGAGCAGTCGGGGTTGATATCCTCTAGGACTGACCGGTTTGATCGCCTTGCAGTCCAGGGGACTCGCAGGAGTCTTCTCCAGCACCAGAGTTCAAAGGCCTCCATTCTTTGGCGCTCAGCCTTTCTTATGGTCCAACTTTCACAGCCATACATTGCAACTGGGAAAACCATGGCTGTGCTATCCCCAGCCTGTTCAAGGGTTAAGGGCAGCATTCACGTCTTGCTGAGATGGCACCGTTTCAGCTGGCACACTGCCCGTTCCCGTGAGCTGCCGGGCCAAGCTGTGGAATAGCTGTGACTGCAAATCCTGATTAATGACATCCGATCCCTAGTCTGGGAGCTCCTAGGGCACTTAGGAATGCAAATTGCCGGCAGGATCAGTGCCAAGCTGAGCTGGGAGGGAAGAGTTGGCACGCAGGCCTGCACGCCTGGCCAAGCCGAGGGATTTTCCCTTTTTCCCCCCCCTCAGATGGAGCAGTTTGTTTTCCGCTGACGGTGAAGATTTGTTCCATGGAGACAGCGTGCCGGGCATCGGGCAGGAC
Organism: Protobothrops mucrosquamatus; assembly: GCF_001527695.2. Lineage (NCBI taxonomy): Eukaryota > Metazoa > Chordata > Lepidosauria > Squamata > Viperidae > Protobothrops > Protobothrops mucrosquamatus. The sequence continues at coordinate 2,490 of NW_015392889.1, forward strand.
TGACCTGAAATATGTAAATTATAACTGTATATCGTAGTCCTCGGTTTACGACCACCATTGAACCCAATTTCTCTTGTTAAGTGAGAAATTTGCTCCTGGAGTTTTGTCCCCATTTTTCGACCTTTCTTGCTACCTGTCTCAAATTGTTAAGTCAGTCACACGGTTTCCCCGTTGACTTTGCTGGTCAGAAGGTTGCAAAAATGGGATCACGTGACCGCAGGACATTGCAACCGTCATAAGTACAAGTCAGTTGCCAATTTTGATCGTGGGACCCTGGGGATGCTGTAACGGTTGTAAGTGTGAAAAAATGGCCCTAAGCGACTTTTTTCAGTGCTGTTGTGACTTCAAATGGTCGCTGAATGAAAGAAGGTAAATTTAAGGACTACCTCTGATCCCAAGCATCTCAGTTTAATTAATAAATCAATCAACCACCTCAGGGAATGGGTTGCATTCACACAACCTAGCCTGGACCGTTTTAACCTGGGTTAGCCTTTTTTGTAGAGATTTGAGGAGAGCGAAAAATCAGGAATCTGGTTATCATCCTTTCCAACTCACCAGTTTTATTAAAAAAAAAAACACCAGCTGCAACTCACAAAAAGTTCCGGCTTTTAATATTGGATATTGGTCAAAAATACTGGCGATCGGACAAGCATTCATCCAGGATAGTATAAAAATTCCTCCCTGGGGCAGGGGCTGCTCTAGAAGAGCTTTGGATTCTGGGTCTAATAAAATTTGTTGTTCGGAAAAGAGCTTACCCGATTTTTGATTCTATTTTATTTTATTTTATTTTATTTTTTTCAGCTTTAGTATAGTTCTTGGTAATATTTTAACTTTGTGTTGTTTTAACCTATTTTTTATTTGTTTTATAACTTGTTAGTTGCGCAGCCACCTTTTGAGGGAGGTGGATGGCATCAAAATTGAATGAACGAACAAACGAATGAATAAATAAATTGTTGGTTAAATTTCTACTGAATGAATGAATGAATGAATGAATGAATAAATAAATAAATAAATAAATAAATAATTTGTTGATTAAATTTCTACACCATCCATAAGTGATCCTGGACGATTTATAAGTAAATAAGTAAGTACCGTAAATAAATAAGTAAGTAAGTAAGTAAGTAAATAACAGCAGTGCCTGCATTTTCTGCGTCGCATGAGAAAAGCACATCTTCCTTCCCCTGTCCTGACCACTTTCTACAGGGGGACGATCGAGAGCATCCCGTCATACAGCATCACAGTCTGGTTTGGAAGCTTCCCTGCTTCAGACAGGAAGGCGGTGCAGAGAGTGGTGAGGACGGCTGAAAAGATCATTGGCAGTTCCCTCCCTCCCATCCAGGACATAGCACAGAAGCGTTGCTTGAGCAGGGCCCGCAAGATTGTCTGGGACACTACACATCCTCTTCACAACCTGTTCTCCTTGTTACCTTCTGGGAGGAGGGGGTTTCGTGGTATCCGTAGCAGAACATCCAGATTCAGCCATAAGTTTCATCCCATACAGCATTAACCTTGTGAACTCTCAAGCTTCCTCCTTCCGTTATATATTCAAGATGGACAGTGTTTAATATTTATTTGTTATGTATACTGTATGTAGGGGTGCGGGTCTATACATATGTTGTACATAGTATGTTTAGATGTTGTGTCATGTATGTGTTTCACTTCGAGAGCGGGCAACTAAATTTCATTTTTGATGTGTGTCGTTGTGCCCACAGTAGAAAAAAAATGACAATAAAGGTTAAAGGTTATCTTACCTTAAATAAGTAAATAAGTAAGTAAATAAATAAATAAGTCAGTCAGTCAGTCAGTCAATAAATAAATAATCTTGCAACCTTTTTTTTTTTTTTTTTAGACAAACGCGGTTTGTCTTCCTTGCAAAATCTTGCTATCCCAGTGTGCAGATCCTCACTTCTCCTGGCTGGCGTTCTTTCCTGAGTCTTCCCTATAAAACTCCCGGGGATCGGAAGGGGGCCCAGGATGGCCCCTCCTTCCCCATCAATTTTCCTCCCTGGATGTTAAGAGGTCAGAGGTCATCCAGGAGCTGCCCCCTTCTTGCTAATTGCCCTGATGAAGGGGAGGGGGCGGCGGGGCTCTGCATGTAATCCCTACAGGTGTCAGCGGAGGCTCAACGGGAGGATCAGGGACTGTCATCAAATATTTATCTCTCCCACCCACGGAAAAAGGTTAAAGGTCGGGGCTGGGCTGGGCTGGGGGCTGGGGGGGGTCAGCTATGGCTCTCCTGGGGGCCGGCAAGCTGAGTCCATCCATCATGGCTCGGCCAGAAGTTGCCACCACCAACTTTGCAGCTTGCAAGCTTCAGGAACGGGGGAGGGAGAGGCGGAATTAGACGCTGTAACGCCCACCCCCACCCACCCCCCCACACCCCAAGCTGGCCAAACCCATAAAGGGTTGAAGCACATTTGTCCTGGGGTGGAGGAATCCTTATAAATCCTTTATTTATAAAGCCCTTAGTAAGGCCACACCTGGAATGCTGCATCCAGTTTTGGTCACAAAAAAGATGTGGAGACTTTGGGGAAAAAGTGCAAAGAAGAGCGACTACGAGGATTAGGCTAAGATAGATGAAGAACGGTTGCAGGAATTGAGTAAGGCCAGTCTAGAGGAAAGAAGGACCAGGGGTGACAGGATAGCAGAGTTCCAGTATTTGAAGGGCTGCCACAAAGAAGAAAGGGGGGGTGTCAAGCTCTTCTCCAAAGCTCTTGAAGGCAGGACAAGAAACAACGGATGGAAACTAACCAAAGGGAGAAGCAACCTAGAACTAAGGAGAAACCTCCTAACAGTGAGGATAATTAACCAATGGAACTGCTTGCCTCCAGAAGTTGTGGGTGCTCCATCACTGGAGGTTTTTGAGAAAAGAACCGGACAACTATTTGTCTGAAATGGCATAGGGTTTCCTTCTTGAGCAGGGGGTTGGACTAGAGGACCTCGAAGGTCCCATCCAGCTCTCTGTTTTGACTGAGGGGTCTCTTGGTGGGAGGAAAGAGAAGGGCGGAAGTGGGAGTCCAGGAAGAAGCAGATTACTGCTTTTTTTGCGTTGGCCCAAAACCCAACCTGGTGCTGGAGGGGGTAACCAGGCTCCCCCAGCGAGGGTCCGGTTAGAAGTTGGTTCACCTCTGAACATCTTGATTGGAAGAGGGTTTTTTGGGGTTCCATCCTTTTCTGATGGAAAACAGCAAATAATACTTTGGGGGGGGGATTAAAGAAGGCAGGAGAGAGAGAGAGAAAGAGAAATTAAGAGGAACTGTGAAATGAAAGCAAAGAAGGTTTATGGTTGTAATATAATTTTATTTGGAGTTTTGTTTTTTTTTTGCTTTGATTGGGAGTTGCTCAAAGTTGGATAGAAGATGGGCGGATGTAGAAGGAAGGAAGGAAGGAGGAAGGAAGGAAGGAAGGAAGGAAGGAATATGTGAGAGGAAGAAAAGAAGGAAAGATGGAAGGAGTAATGGAGAGAAGGGGAGAAGGAAGGAAGGAAGAAAGGAAGATAGATAGATAGATAGATAGATAAATAGATAGATAGATAGATAGATAGATAGATAGATAGATAAAAGGGAGGGAGGAAAGGAAAGAAGATGGGTGAGAAAAGGAAGGAAAGGAAAGATGGAAGGAGTAATGGAGGGAAGGGGAGGAGGAAGGAAGACAGGAAGGAATATGAGTGAGAGGAAGGAAAGATGGAAGGAGTAATGGAGGGAAGGGGAGAAGAAAGGAAGATAGATAGATAGATAGAGAGAGATAGATAGATAGATAGATAGATAGAGAGATAGAGAGAGAGAGAGAGAGAGAGAGAGAGAGAGAGAGA
>NW_015392889.1:6937-8440 GCF_001527695.2 Protobothrops mucrosquamatus
AGAGAGAGAGAGAGAGAGAGAGAGAGAGAGAGATAGATAGATAGATAGATAGATAGATAGATAGATAGATAGATAGATAGATAGATAGATAGATAGATAGATAGATAGATAGAAGGGAGGGAGGGAGGGAGGAAAGGAAGGAAGGAAGATGGAGAGAAAGGAAAAGAAAGAAGGAAGGAGTAATGGAGGGAAGGAATATGATTGAAGAAGGAAAGAAGGAAAGATGGAAGGAGTAATGGAGGAAAGGGGAGAAGGAAGGAAGGAAGATAGATAAAAGAGAGGAAAGGAAAGAAGGAAGGAGTAATGAAGGGAAGGGGATAAGAAAGGAAGGAAAGAAGAAAGGAAGGAGGCAAATGTAAAACTAAATATGATATTTAAATTCACAGAAGAGCAGTTTTGTAAGTGAAGGTCGCATGTGTGTGTGTGTGTGGGGAGTGAGTGGGTGTTGCTAGGGCCATTATTTGGGAGCACTTGGCTAGCAGGATCTCTGAAGAAGCCCGCTGGCCCAGAGGGTGCAAGAAGCCCTGGGGGTGTGGTGGGGGTCTTGGAAATAGATGGGGTGGGAGTTCAGGACGGCTGGGGTGCACTTCAACTAGGAAAGAAAGCCTTTTTCTGCAGTTGCTTCGATTGGATGTGTAGGGAGACCACTAAGAGATCCCAGGGTAGGGTACAGAGGAAAATTGAAAAAAAAAACAAAAAAACCTCACCCACTCCCAAGAAGAAGGGAAAGGAAAAACCACCCGTCTTGAGAAATGCAGGAAGGGGCTGGTTCTGCACTCAGGGTTACAGCTGCCTTTTTCTCTCTTTTTTGTGTTGTCCTGTGTTCATATGCTGCTCGTCTCATTATGCAAAGAGAGTCTGAGTGGCTGACCAAGGCCTCTTTGGCCTTCCAGTTGCTCTTGGGGGGGGGGGGGCTCCTGCCAGTCCCCCCCCACACACACTGATGCCCACTATTTCTTTCCCCTCTGCAGCTCTACGAGTTGGATGGAGACCCCAAAAGGAAGGAATTTCTGGATGATCTGTTCAGCTTCATGCAGAAGAGAGGTGAGTGTATAGGTGGGTCTTCCTTCCTTCCTTCCCTTCCCTTCCCTTCCCTTCCCTTCCTTCCTCTCATCCCCCTATTCTCTTTCTTTCTTTCTTTCTTTCTTTCTTTCTTTCTTTCTTTCTTTCTTTCTTTCTTTCTTTCTTTCTTTCTTTCTTTCTTTCTTCTTTCCTTCCTTCCTTCATCCCTCCTCCCTCCCTCCCTTCCTTCCCTTCCTCTCATTCCTATCTCCTTCCTTCCTCTCATTCCCCTTTTCTCCTCCCTCCCTCCCTCCCTTCCTTTCCTCTCATCCCCCTCCCTTTCTTCCTTCCTTCCTTCCTCCCCCCTCCCTCCCTCCCTCCCTTTCCTTCCTTCCTTCCTTCCTTCCTTCCTCCCCGTCCCTCCCTTCCTTTCCTTTCCTTCCTTCCTTCCTTCCTTCCTTTTCTTCCTTCCTCTCATCCCCCTCCTTTTCTTTCTTCCTC
>NW_015392889.1:10979-14209 GCF_001527695.2 Protobothrops mucrosquamatus
CCTTCCTTCCTTCCTTCCTTCCTTCCTTCCTTCCTTTTGTTCCTTCCTCTCATCCCCCTCCTTTTCTTCCTTCCTTCCTTCCTTCCTTCCTCCCTCCCCCCTTCCTTCCTTCCTTCCTTCCACTCATTCCCCTTTTTTCCTCCCTCCCTCCCTCCCCCTCATTCCCATCTCCTTCCTTCTTCCTTCCTTCCTCCCTCCCTCCCTTTTCCCATTCCCAGGCCAATCCCTGCCTGCCCCACCCCCATTCATTAGCGCCCCATTAACCTCTGCCTGGGGTTGAGGGCTATCGAGCGAGCGAGCGCAGGTTGATTAATCCAGCGGTTGGAAAAGGGCTCTAATTGATGGCAACCTCTGGGTGGCGTCAGAGGCCGTGGGGGAGGGGCTTTGGAAAGGGCTCTCTGGTTTGATGGGGTGGGGGAGGCGGGGGTCAGAGGTTAAAGCGTTTATCGAATCCCTTCAATTGCTGGAACTTCCTATTTATCCCAACTGGGCCCGATAACAAAACCCGGCACCGATTTCCGATGCCGGAGGGCCGTCCATCAAGGCTGCCGTTAAACGGCTGCGGCAGCTTTGAGGCTGGGGGAGAAGGCACCGGCCACCCCAGGGGCTGCTGCAGGTGAGGTCAAAAAAGTCAAGATGGAGGCCAGAGCCAGATGAATAAACCCCCCCCTCTGCTGTCTTCCAATGCCGAGCTAAGGACGCTACTGGCAAGAGTGCCCCTGAGCTTATCCAGAAGTCACTTATTACTCCCGCAGTCAGGAGAAGGGGCGCACAGCAGCAGGGGAGTGCTAAGGGCTGCAGGTCACCCTCAACTTACAGCCACAAGGGAGTCCCAAATTTATGTTGCTAAGTGACAAGTTTGTGAAGTGACATTTGCCCCACTTTACGACTTTGCTTGCCACGGTCGTTAAGTGAATCCCTGCAGTTGTTAAGTGAGGAACATGGTCGTTAAGCGAACTCGGCTTCCCCCTTGACTTTACTTGTCAGAAGGTCGCAAAAGGGGATCACATGATCTGCGGGACACCACAGCCGTCAGAAGTACATGCCAGTTGCCAACTGTCCAAATTTTGATTAGAGAGGAAGGAAAGAAGGAAGGAAGATGAGTGAGAAAGGTGAGAGAGGGTGGGAGGAAGGGAGGAAGGAAGGAAGGAAGGAAGGAAGGAAGGAAGGAAGGAAGGAAGGAAGAAAGATGAGGTAGGAAAGCAAGGGAGACAGGAAGGAAAAAAGGAACGAAAGAAGGAAGATGAGAGAAAAAGGAAGGAATGCAGGCAAGAGAAGAAAGCAAGGGAAGGAGGAAGGAAGGAAGGAAAATGAGTAAGAAAAATGAAGGAAGGAAGGCAAGAGAGGAGAAGGAAGGAAGGAAGGAAGAAGAGGAAGAAATGTGAGGGTGGGAGGAAAGAAGGAAGGAAGGAAGGAAGGAAAGAAGATGAGGTAGGAAAGCAAGGGAGACAGGAAGGAAAAAAGGAATGAAAGAAGGAAGATGAGAGAAAAAGAGAGGAAAGCGAGGGAAGGAGGAAGGAAGGAAGGAAAATGAGTGCGAAAAAGGAAAGAAGGAAGGAAGGCAAGAGAGGAGGAGGAAGAAAAGGAAGGAAGGAAGGAAGGAAAATGAGTGGGAAAAAGAAAGGAAGGAAGGCAAGAGAGGAGAAGGAGGGAAGGAAGGAAGGAAGGGGAGGAAGGAAGGAAGAAGAGGAAGAAATGTGAGGGTGGGAGGGAGGAAGGAAGGAAGGAAGGAAGGAAAGAAGATGAGGTAGGAAAGCAAGGGAGACAGGAAGGAAAAAAGGAACGAAAGAAGGAAGATGAGAGACAAAGGAAGGCAAGAGAGGAGAAGGAAGGAAGGAAAATGAGTGAGAAAAAGGAAGGAAGGAAGGAAGGAAGGAAGGAAGGAGGATCTGGACTGCCTGCAGATGACAGAGCCCCCCCTTCCCCCAAGATACACGGCCCCTCCACTGTGCGCCTGGCCCTCATTATTCTCCCTGAACTAATTAAGCGGCTTTCTCCTGCCTGCGATAAGGGTGCTAATTAAGAGCTTTTCTTGTGGCTGCACATCTGTATTGGAAAGCCCTTTGTGAGGCTTCGGTAGGAGGATCGAATCCCCTAGGGGGTGGGGGTGGGGCGCTCTTGATGCCCATCGATTGTCACTTGGAGAGATAAGGGGCAAGGTGCCCCCCCTTGTGCCCAAAGGAGAGGAATCGCTGGGCTGGGGGCTGAGCTTTTCTGCCTCCTGGTCCTGGGAATGAGATCTGCTCTTCCGGCACAATTTGAGCCTCACACAAGCGACAGGCATGAGAAGCTGGGGGGAAGCCGCCCACCACTTGTGCTCCAGTCTTCCTGAATTTTGTGCGTGCCCCTCCCCTCCATGCTGGCTGGGGATGATGGCACTGCGGTTCCTTGCATTTAGAGGAAGCAAGGCTGCTGTCATCCCTGCCCAAATTGTTGTTGTTGTTGTTAGTTTGCGAAGTCGTGTCCGACCCATCGCGACCCCATGGACAACGTTCCTCCAGGCCTTCCTGTCCTCTTACCATCTTCTGGAGTCCATTGAAGCTCAGGCCTACTGCTTCAGTGACTCCATCCAGCCACCTCATTCTCTGTCGTCCCCTTCTTCTCTTGCCCTCCATCTTTCCCAGCATTAGGCTCTTCTCCAGTGAGTCCTTCCTTCTCAATAGGTGGCCAAAGGACTTGAGTTTCAACTTCAGGATCTGGCCTTCTAAAGAGCAGTCAGGGTTGATCTCCTCCAGGACTGACCGGTTGGATCGCCTTGCAGTCCAGGGGACTCGCAGGAGTCTTCTCCAGCACCAGAGTTCAAAGGCCTCCATTCTTTGGCCCTCAGCCTTTCTTATGGTCCAACTTTCACAGCCATACATTGCAACTGGGAAAACCATGGACTTGACTATACATAGTTTTGTTGGCAGGGTGATGTCTCTGCTTTTTAGTATGCTGTCTAGATTTGCCATAGCTTTCCTCCCCAGGAGCAAGCGTCTTCTAATTTCTTGGCTGCAGTCCCCATCTGTGGTGATCTTGGAGCCGAGGAAGATCAAATCTGTCACTACCTCCATTTCTTCCCCATCTATTTGCCAGGAATTGAGAGGGCCGGATGCCATGATCTTGGTTTTCTTAACCAAATTGGCACCTTATAAAATCATGGGGCTGGAAGGGACCTTGGAGGTCTTCTACTCCAACCCCCTGCCCAAGCAGGAGACCCTATACCATTCCAGTCAAATGGCTGTTCAGTC
>NW_015392889.1:16272-17777 GCF_001527695.2 Protobothrops mucrosquamatus
TTCTTCTTCTTCTTCTTCTTCTTCTTCTTCTTCTTCTTCTTCTTCTTCTTCTTCTTCTTCTTCTTCTTCTTCTTCTTCTTCTTCTTCTTCTTCTTCTTCTTCTTCTTCTTCTTCTTCTTCTTCTTCTTCTTCTTCTTCTTCTTCTCCTCCTTCTCCTTCTCCTTCTCCTTCTCCTTCTCCTTCTCCTTCTCCTTCTCCTTCTCCTTCTTCTTCTTCTTCTTCTTCTTCTTCTTCTGAAATTTAAATAAATTAATAAATACAAGAGGGGAAGATCTGACGCCCTCCAAATGCCTTTGAGCCTTATCTGGTCTTTTCCCAAAGGAAAAGCTGCCAGTCTGGGGGGAGATTCCTGAAATGTAGGCACTGAACAATAAAGTAGCTTGTTGGAACTCTGTTCATTTTGAGTCTAGTTGTGCCTGACAACGACCTATAAGCTTGCTTTGGAGCAGCCCTTGGGCAGCCAGGCTGGGCTTTCTCAAGGCTGCCTCTGCTTCACAGCCCACCTTCTGACTCACAGCCCTCCTTTGACTCTTCCGCCACAAACAACGCATTGCTGGGCGATGATGCTACCAGGGAATAACAAGTTGGGGTGTTTTTTTTTAGAATATTTACCCAGGCTGGGTGTTTCTGGAGAAACTGGTTCTCCCTGATCTTCCTCCCCTTGCAGGGCCAGCCCCTTTTGGGAGGGGGGGCAGGATTGCAAAGGGGGAGGAGGGTCCCAAGTAGAGGTGGAGAAGAAGCTGTGTCCCCCCCCCCCCGCACCTCATTGGAACCAGGTTGGGGGTCTGGAGCCTTTCCCTGCGTCTGGTCTTCGCTCAGGAGGTCTCCTTCCTCCCTGCCAAGCCGTGGGTGGGTTGAATGACCCTTGGCAGACAACTGGCCCGGCCTCTTGAGGACTGACCAGGCCGGTCCACCCTGTCCATCCAGTGTCTTCTTCTCTCTTTGCCCTTCCCAACGAACGCCCTGAGGGGCTTCTCTGTGGAAGTGCTGCTCTCTTTTTGTCTCTGCAGAAAAGGGACACTCTGCAGGCGGCAGAAGAATATGCACCTTCTTTGGATGGGGGAAAGAGAATGTGCTGCTCTCTGGACCATTCAGAATCCCGGCCTTCCTTCCTTCCTTCCTTCCTTCCTTCCTTCCTTCCTTCCTTCCTTCCTTCCTTCCTTCCTTCCTTCCTTCCTTCCTTTCCTTTCCTTTCCTTTCCTTCTTTCCAGTCCTTCCTTCCTTGCTCCCTTTCTTCCCTCCCTCCCTCCCTCCCTCCCGCCTCTCTTCCTTTCCTTTCCTTTCCTTTCCTTTCCTTTCCTTTCCTTTCTTTTCCTTTCCCTTCCCTTCCCTTCCCTTTCCCTTCCCTTCCTTTCCTTTCCCTTCCCTTCCCTTCTTTCCAGTCCTTCCTCCCTTGCTTCCTCCCTCCCTCTCACCCAACTTCCTTCATTCCTTTCCTTTCCTTTCCTTCCCTTCCCTTCTTTTCCTTTCCTTCTTTCCTTCCTTCCTTCCTTCCTTCCTTCCTT
>NW_015392890.1:0-1185 GCF_001527695.2 Protobothrops mucrosquamatus
TCTCAGACAAGTGACTGTCCAGTCTCTTCTTAAAAACCTCCAGTGATGGAGCACCCAGGACTTCTGGTGACAAGCTGTTCCACAGGTTAATTGTCCTCACAGTTAGGAACTTTCTCCTTACTTCCAGGTTTTGTTCCCTTTGGGGCTGATTGATTATTTCTTTTGCACAGTTGTTGACATCTAGATGTCTATTGTATGGATGATTTGTCAGAGTGCCAGGCTTCTGGAGATTCCCTGGCATTTTGGGGCTAGGATTGTCATATTTTCCCAATTGAAACTATGGCGAGATCTGTCCGTCTGTTGTGAAATTAAAGAATTTTCATCCTGTCTTCCGCCCGCTAGTTGGTGTTTATGGATACTTCTGCCGGTTTGTCCTGCATGGTGATCGTTGCAGTCCTTACATTTGGTGCACATTGTACGTTGTGTAGATGATTCCATTTATATACGTGTCTTTAAATGTGCTTCTGCTTTTCGGTGCATCTGTGTGAATTTCGGGATTCCTATCACGGCGGAAGGAAACGGACTTTCGTCACTCTGTGCCTCCCCCAATGTGGTGGCTGCGGCCGTGACACGGCAGGGTTGGGATTTCCACCCCCCCCAGGCGAGCTTGCAAGGATGCACAAATTACGGGCAACTTCCTAATTCCCACTCTTCGCCTGCAAACTTCTGCTTGTTTGGAGACACGGCTGCGTTTGCCCAGCATGCTAAACCTGGGTCTGGGCTAAGCCGTTCCTTGTGCATGGGGGCAGGTAAGCGTGGACTGAGCCCACAGCGTTTGTTTTGAGTGTTTTGAGCCTTGTGTGAAGCTAGAAAATGGAAGAGACCGGATGGTCACTTGTCTGAGATGGTATAGTTCTCCTGCTTGAGTGGGGGGGCTGGACTAGAAGACCTCCAAGGTCCCTTCCAGCTTCTATTCTATTCTATTCTATTCTATTCTATTCTATTCTATTCTATTCTATTCTATTCTATTCTACTCTACTCTATTCTAATTCCCATATTCTACTCTACCCTACCCTACCCTACCCTATCCTACCCTACCCTACCCTACCCTACTCTACTCTACTCTACTCTACTCTACTCTACTCTATTCTATTCTATTCTATTCTATTCTAATTCCCATATTCTATTCTACTCTACCCTACCCTACCCTACCCTACTCTACTCTACTCTACTCTACTCTACTCT
>NW_015392890.1:3945-6711 GCF_001527695.2 Protobothrops mucrosquamatus
GTTCCAGCAAGCGGGACTGGCCTAGGGGATTTTAGAGGGGTTTTAATTACTTTTAAATTTGACATTCTTAAATATTTCATTTTAATCAAATTTTAAATTAGGTGTAATATGTTAGCTTTTTATCACTTGTCAGCCGCCCTGAGTCCGAAAGGAGAAGGGCGGGATATAAATACAATTAATAAATAAATAAATAAATAAACAAAATTAATGAAAATAAATGAAATGATTTTGTAAGGCCCTTAAAAACCAGCTGTGTTCACGAGCCTGGGCATTGAATATGTGAACTGGCTAGCGGTCTCGGCTGCTGTGCATCTGTAGGCCGTCCTCGATTTACAGCCATTTGTTTAGCACTGAGAAAAGTAAATGACGAGCCTTTTTCACACTTCCGACGGCTGCAGGATCCCCTGTGGTCACATGATCAAAATTTGGACGCTTGGCAACATCCTATTTAATAATAATAGTAGTAATGGTAATAATAATAGTAATAATAATAATAATAATAAAGTTGGAAGGGACCTTGGAGGTCATCTAGTCCAACCCCCTGCTCAGGCAGGAAACCCTATACCATTTCAGACAAATGGCTGTCCAGTCTCTTCTTAAAAACTTCCAGTGTTGGAGTATTCGCCGCTTCTGGAGGCAGGTTGTTCCACTGGTTAATTGTTCTCACTGTCAGGAAGTTTCTCCTTAGTTCTAGGCTGCTTCTCTCCTTGGTTAGTTTCCACCCGTTGCTTCTTGTCCTGCCTTCAGAACAGAACAGAATAAGAAGGGACCTTGGAGATCTTTATGACTTGTGGACTTCAACTCCCAGAATTCCTCAGCCAAGCATGCTGTTTAAGGAATTCTGGGAGTTGAAGTCCACAAATCATAAAAGGGCCAAGTTTGAAGACCTCTGCTTTAAAGAATCAGATGGAGAGCTCACCATTTCCCTGGTCAGCTTCACCATTGACTTCTCCTCCTCCTCCTCCTCCTCCTCCTCCTCCTCCTCCTCCCATTAGCCCTTTGTTTTCAACCTTGCTGTTTGGAGCCACAAAGAAGATCCCAGATGAATTCTTTCTTCTATAGCAGGGGTCTTCAAACTCAGCCCTTCTATGATACATGGACTTCAACTCCCAGAATTCCTCAGCCAGCATGCCTGGCTGAGGAATTTTGGGAGTTGAAGTCCACGAGTCATGAAAGGGCTGAGTTTGAAGACCTCTGGTTTAGAACTACATACCTGTATTACATTCTTTATGAGGGGGAAAAAAGCAGAAATCTTACCCTTGTTCTACATTTAGTGATAATTACCTATCTCCCAGCCGCAGAGCCACAAAGCAGCCCACAAAACTCTGAAGTAGGCCTCTATCTCCTCTTTTTTTCCAGAATGTTCCTTCAGGATTTCCTCACAATACTCATACCTGTCTTATATATTCTATAGAACAGGGGTCTTCAAACTCGGCCCTTTTATGACTCTTGGACTTTAACTCCCAGAATTCCTCAGCCAGCGTGCCTGGCTGAGGAATTCTGGGAGTTGAAGTCCAAGAGTCATAAAAGGGCCGAGTTTGAAGACCCATGTTCTATAGACTAAGCTAGTATTGCTCAACCTTGGCAACATGAAGATGTGTGAACTTCAACTCCCAGAATTCCACAGCCAGAAGTCCACCCATCTTCAAGTTGCCAAGGTTGAGGAAATACTGAATTAAATATAATAGGTCCTTTCACTATGTCACAAGGGCTCAGCTTCCAGACTTAGGATGGAGGTATAGAGGGAATTCTGAAGTGTTCTGAAAACATGGCCTGGGTTTCTTCTGGGGAAAATAATTCCTTTGCTAATCATTATTTCAGGCGACTCGAATTCAGAACTTCTGACATACCGTTATTTTTTTTATTTTTTATTTTTTGCAAGGGAGTAAGAAAAATTTGCCTACTGTGATGCAAAGCAGTTGAGGAACCGTTGCTGGCCGTGGTTTCTGCCCCGGGCCTTTGTTGACAGGAGATGCAAATGGGGGCTTCCCGGCATTGAAAAATAAATTTGCACAGTCTAGTGGGCACTCAGCCCCGGTGAGGTTGGCTGCTTCCTCTTCTAGAGCTTGCAAGCCGGGCTGGACAAAGGGGCCAACTGATGTTGCTGGAAAAGGGAGGGAGGGAGGGAGGGAGGGAGGAAGGGAAAGAAAAAGAAAGAAAGAAAGAAAAAGAAAGAAAGAAAGAAAGAAAGAAAGAAAGAAAGAAAGAAAGAAAGAAAGAAAGAAAGAAAGAGAAAAGAAAGAGAGAGAAAGAAAGAAAGAAAGAAACGAAAGAGAGAGAAAGAAAGAAAGAAAGAAAGAAAGAAAAGAAAGAATGAAACAAAGAAAGAAAAGAAAGAGAGAGAGAAAGAAAGAAAGGAAAGAAAGAGAGAGAGAGAAAGAAAGAAAGAAAGAAAGAAAGAAAAGAAAGAATGAAACAAAGAAAGAAAGAAAAGAAAGAGAGAGCTCTGGCTGCTTTTGGCTATTGTTTTCCCTGGAGGACAGCTGTTGCAGATAGCCTCAGCTGGATAGATTTAATTTAATTCAATTAATTAATTAATTACATTTATATGCCGCCCATCTGGCTATTGATATCGGCATGCAGGTCTGATGTTCGATGGGTGGAAACTGGGGGAAGGTCTTCAAAGGAGAGGGGTCAGCGAAGTCAAGACGGTAACCGCTGAGTTGGTTGTTAATTTTTGGTCCTATGAGGAACCTTTTATAGAAGAAAAGAAAATAAATTATACAAGGCAATGAAAGTACGAAACTAAAGAGCGGAAAAAGACAG
>NW_015392890.1:9647-11277 GCF_001527695.2 Protobothrops mucrosquamatus
GAAGAAGAAGAAGAAGAAGAAGAAGAAGAAGAAGAAGAAGAAGAAGAAGAAGAAGAAGAAGAAGAAGAAGAAGAAGAAGAAGAAGAAGAAGAAGAAGAAGAAGAAGAAGAAGAAGAAGAAGAAGAAGAAGAAGAAGAAGAAGAAGAAGAAGAAGACGACGACGACGACTGTAGGGTCCTTGGTGCCCTCCGAGCTGGTTGTTTTCTTGCAGACATTTCACTAATTTCATCAGTGCTACTAAGGAATAGGGTAAATTGGGAGCAAATCCCATTTCTTACCAACACTGATGACGTTATCTGGCTGGGTAATGAAACGTCTGCAAGGGAACAACCAAGCTCAGAGACCACGAAGCTTCTCTCCGTCCTGGAATCTTAGGGAAGGAGCCGTGGAGATCTTCTACCCTCAGATCTTCTCGTTTCCCATTTGAGTCGGTGGCCGTTGTGCCGTCTTCCCTGCGCAGAGCTTGGTGCGGCTACACAATGTTGAATTTCTCTCCCAGATCTCCTCCCCTGGGAGAGGAACCATCAGGAACCATGGTGCACTCTAGCCTCGTTTTTATTCCCCTGTCCGACTTGGCTGAGAATTTAGGTTAGAGCCTCCTGGTGGATCAGAAACCACTCAATTCCTGGAGGAATTTTAGGCGCCCGGCGCTGCCATCTAAAAACAAGGATTAAAATGGTCTTTTAGGCGTTCTGCAGGCATATTTTAGCAATCTCCCTCGGTTCTGCATCCTTCGTTGGTATGGCTGCCTCCGGCTTCCCTGGAAAAGTTACCGTTTCTAGATTCCCCCGGGAAAAAACGTTTCTAATTTAGTTTAAATCTGTAGCCTCAATATCTTCCGTGTCCTACTTGAAGCTCCAGTGAGGAAATGTGGCTGTTGGGTTTGTGGTTCTCTGCCAGAGAACAGCACAGTTCAGATAGTCCTCAACGTGTGGCCGTAATGGAGCCCGCTCATTACCGTCATTAAGTCACGACTGTTGTAAAACAGGTCAGTCGTGTGACGGATCTGGTTTTATGCTCTTTTTTTGTGGCGGTCATTTAAGCAAGCGTCACGGTTGTAAAGGAGCTGCCACGGTCATTAAGCGAAGGCTACTGTCCTAATAGTGGCAGATTTTATTTTCCTGGGCTCCAAGATTACCAGAGATGGGGACTGCAGCCAAGAAATTAAAAGACGCTTGCTCCTGGGGAGGAAAGCTATGGTAAATCTAGACAGCATACTAAGAAGCAGAGACATCACCCTGCCAACAAAAGTGCGTATAGTCAAGGCCATGGTTTCCCCAGTTGCAATGGATGGCTGTGAAAGCTGGACCATAAGAAAGGCTGAGTGCCAAAGAATGGAGGAGTTTGAACTCTGGTGCTGGAGAAGACTCCTGCGAGTCCCCTGGACTGCAAGGCGATCCAACCGGTCGGTCCTGGAGGAGATCAACCCCGACTGCTCTTTAGAAGGCCAGATCCTGAAGTGGAAACTCAAGGACTTTGGCCACCTAATGAGAAGGAAGGACTCCCTGGAGAAGAGCCTGATGCTGGGAAAGGTGGAGGGCAAGAGAAGAAGGGGACGACGGAGAATGAGGTGGCTGGATGGAGTCCCTGAAGCAGTAGGCGTGAGCTTCAATGGACTCCAGAAGATGGC
>NW_015392890.1:14446-16470 GCF_001527695.2 Protobothrops mucrosquamatus
AATAATAATAATAATAATAATAATAATAATAATAATAAAGTTGGAAGGGACCTTGGAGGTCATCTAGTCCAACCCCCTGCTCAGGCAGGAAACCCTATACCATTTCGGACAAATGGCTGTCCAGTTTCTTCTTAAAAACTTCCAGTGTTGGAGCATTCACCGCTTCTGGAGGCAGGTTGTTCCACTGGTTAATTGTTCTGACTGTCAGGAAGTTTCTCCTTAGTTCTAGGTTGCTTCTCTCCTTGGTTAGTTTCCATCCGTTGCTTCTTGTCCTGCCTTCAGGTGCTTTGGAGAATAGCTTGACTCCCTCTTCTTTGGGGCAGCCCCTGAGATACTGGGAGACTGCTATCCTGTCCCCCCTCGTCCTTCTCTTCCTTAAACTAGACATCCCCAATTCCATCAACCTTTCCTTATATGTTTTAGCCTCCAGTCCCCTAATCATCTTTGTTGCTCTTCTCTGGACTCTTCCTAGAGTCTCAACATCTTTTTTACACCCTTAGCTCAGGAGAAGAGGACACCGGACTTTGCAGGAGAACCCTTGGAATTCTCCAAGGATGGTTGAGATGCTGGTCTTTTGGAATGACCTTCTCAATGGTGGGGAAGTGAGGTTCCCAGCAACCACAGAGGCATGCCTAGAATACTGCAACCATTTTTGCTCACCACACTATAAAACAGATGTTGAGACTGTAGGAAAAAGTGCAGAGAAGAGCAAACAAGACGATCAGGGGACTGGAGGCTAAAACATATAAGGAACGGTTGCAGGAATTGGGTAGGTCTAGTTTAATGAAAAGAAGGACATGGAGGGACATGACAGCAGTGTCCCAATATTTCAGGGGGTCCTACAAAGAACAGAGGGTCAACCTATTTTCCAAAGCGCCTGAAGGCCAAACAAGGAATAATGGATGGAAACTAATCATGGAGAGATTCAACCTGGAAATAAGGAGACGTTTTCTGACAGTGAGAACAATCAACCAGTGGAACAGAAGTTGCCTTCAGAAGTTGTGGGAGCTCCATCACTGGAGGCTTTCAAGAAGAGACTGGACTGCCATCTGTCAGAAATGGTGTAGGGTCTCCTGCTTGGGCAGGGGGTTGGACTAGATGACCTCTGTTATTCTATTCTATTCTATTCTATTCTATTCTATTCCATTCCATTCTATTCCATTCTTTTCCCATATTCTATTCTATTCTATTCTATTCTATTCTATTCTATTCTATCTTTCTATTCTATTTTATCTTTCTATTCTATATTATCATTCTATTCTATTCTATTCTATTCTATTCTATTCTATTTTATTCTATTCTATTCTATTCTATCTTTCTATTCTATTTTATCTTTCTGTTCTATATTATCATTCTATTCTGTTCTGTTCCCATATTCTATTCTATTCTATTCTATTCTATTCTATTCTATTCTATTCTATCTTTCTATTCTATTTTATCTTTCTATTCTATATTATCATTCTATTCTATTCTATTCTATTCTATCTTTCTATTTTATTTTATCTTTCTATTCTATATTATCATTCTATTCTATTCTGTTCTATTCTATTCTATTCTATTCTATCTTTCTATTCTATTTTATCTTTCTATTCTATATTCTATTCTATTCTATTCTATCTTTTTATTCTATTTTATCTTTCTATTCTATATTATCATTCTATTCTATTCTATTCTATTCTATTCTATTCTATTCTATTCTATTCTATTCTATTCTATTCTATTGGAGGTCATCTAGTCCAACCCCCTGCTCAGGCAGGAAACCCTATATCAGCGGTTCTCAACCTGTGGGTCGGGACCCCATTTGGGGTCGATCGACCATTTCACGGGGGGTCGCCAAGCAAGGCTGTCCGCCATTTTTTTCCCCTTTTCCGGCGGGTGCCTTACCTCCCTTGGGCTGGGCCAGCTGGTGGTCGGCCTGCTCCGTCTCTGCCGCTTGCCAGCTACGCCTCGGCCGGCGCAGGGGGCGGAACCACGCATGCGCGGTGCTCCCGGGCAGGGAAAGTCCTCGACTTACGACCGGTTGG
>NW_015392891.1:0-2404 GCF_001527695.2 Protobothrops mucrosquamatus
TAAAACCTTTTTCCTTTAGGCCTCTGCCGCTGTGTGCCAAAAAAAAAAAAAGTTTCAATCAATCAATCAATTTCAACTTCTCACAGAAAAAAAAAGATCTCATAAAGTTGGAATTGATTGATGGAACTTTTTAGTTCCACCCAGTCTGCCGGTACCACCGAAGCTATGCCCACCCAATGGGCTACGCCCACCCAATTGGCCACACCCACCCAATGGGCCATGCCCATCCGGCAGCTGACATACATAAGTGGGTTTTGGGTTGCAGTTTGGGCACTCGGTCTCTAAAAGGTTTGCCATCACTGGGCTATACATATCCTACAACCATTCATTGTATGTTTTAGCCTCCAGTCCCTTAACATCATTGTTGCTCTTTTCTACACTCTTTCTAGAATCTCAACACCTGGTTTTTCTCATGGTGATGAAAATTAGACGCCTAAACTGGTGTAGTCTTATCAGTATTGTATAACACAGTCCTAACACTTCATGCAATCTTGATACTATCCCTCTGTTGATGCAGACTAGGACTGCACTGGCTTTTTCTGCAGCTGCCACACACTGCTAGCTCCCACTTAGGGTAGTTGTCCACTGGAACACCTAGATCAGTGATGGCGAACCTTTTAGAGACCAAGTGCCCAAACGTCAGCCCAAAACTCACTTATGTATTGCCGGGTGCCGGGTGGGCATGGCCGCCGGGTGGGGGTGGCCTGCCGAGTGGGCGTGGCTACAGTGGTCATGGCCGCCGGGTGGGCGGGGCCAGGATGGGTATGGCCAGCTCGATGTTGATCCTGGGGAGGGACGCCTGTGGGGGCCGGGTAGGGTTGGGGGAGATCCAGGGGTGTCTGGCGGGTGGGGCGGTGGGCAGGAGGCTGGTTCTCCAGGGTGAGGCGAGGCAGGGCGGGGGTGCCATGTCGCAGGGCAAGGCGAGGCATCGGCCCCCGCACACAAAGGCCAGCAAGTGCATGGGTGCTGGGATGCATCCGGCCACGTTAGCAGGTGGCTGGTTGAAGAGGATGGTTGCCATCTCCAGAGCATGGCGCGAGTGCCACCTCTGGCACGCGTGCCATAGGTTCGCCACCACTGACCTTTTTTAAAATGTTAATCTCAATGTTCATACTTTCTTTTCCCTGTACCCTATACCAAGGAAGGTTTTTTTTTAAAATTATTTTTAACAGAACTTCAACATGTGGGGAACATGTGTGGGGAATGCCCTTTGCATTAAACATACTGAACAGTTTTGCATTAAAATGATTGATCCAGACACTGATTTATCCTTTCGAAGTGCCTAGGGAAAATGGACCTTGCCTTCCCTTTTAAAAAAGCCCAGTCAAAATACCATCATCTACGTGCCAGGCTGAAGTTAGTAGGCTCTGAAGTGCCTCAATATTTACATTATGTTAAAATACTTAAAGAAATCTTTACAGAAACGTAAAGCTATGAAAGCGGAAGTGGAGAGACTCAGAGAAATTCCGCACCGGAAACAGACATGGAATCTGGAGAAAAACTGAAAATTGGAAAGAGGAGAATGTAATGCAATAACTAGAGCAGGCTCTTTTATGACTGGTGGACTTCAACTCCCAGAATTCCTGAGCCAGCCATGCTGAGGGGAAAGGGAGAGGTTTCCAAGCTGAGCCATGCTGGCTCAGGAATTCTGGGAGTTGAAGTCCACGAGTCATAAAAGAGCCAAGGTGGCCTACCCCTGCCCTATATCATTTCAGAGAAGTGACTGTCTAGGACAAGGGTCTTCAAACGTGGCTCTTTTATGACTCGTGGACTTCAACTCCCAGAATTCCTGAGCCAGTCATGCTGAGGGGAAAGGGAGAGGTTTCCAAGCTGAGCCATGCCGGCTCAGGAATTCTGGGAGTTGAAGTCCACGAGTCATAAAAGAGCCAAGGTTGCCTACCCCTGAACTAGAGGAAGCTGGATGGGATATAAACAGGAACTTACCATATGGCAAAATGATCTGGAAACAGGGGAGGTAATCATTGAGCCTCTGTCATGGTCAGATCATTCACTCCTGAAGATGGACTTCCGGACCGCTCCCCCCCCGCCACAGGGAGACGGAACCGCGTAGATGGTTCCGTCCCAGGCGCCTGATGGACCCTGAGAGGTTCCTGACGGAGCTTGGGCCATATCCGGAGGATCTAGTTCACGACTCGGCGGAAAATCAGGCAGCGGCCTGGGAAGTAGCCGCTGCCGCAGCACTGAACCGAGTCGTGCCTTTGCGGCCTCTGACCCGGCGCAGATCTCAACTGGCCCCTTGGTTTACGGAGGAGCTGAGAGAGATGAAACGCCGGAAAAGACGCCTAGAGAGCAGTTGGAGGGCTAGCCGAACCGAATCCGACCGAACACAGGTAAGGATGCATGTTAGATCCTACCTAGTGGCGATGAGGGTGGCTAGATCTAA
>NW_015392891.1:3939-8069 GCF_001527695.2 Protobothrops mucrosquamatus
AAGCGGGATTGGCCTAGGGGAATTTTTAGTGGGGTTTTAAGAGAAATTTTAATTATATAGGCCATAGTAAATATTTCTTTTTAATTAGGTTTTAAATTGGGTATTTATTGTTGTATCTGTTTTATAAGGCTGTCAGCCGCCCTGAGTCCGTAAGGAGAAGGGCGGGATAAAAATTGAATAAATAATAATAATAATAATAATAATAATAATAATAATAATAATGGCATGTTATTCCAACAATTTGAAGCTTCTCTGGAGCTCAATCAACCTGGCTCTTGTGCACATCAGTCTCTGTTCCCCAAAATGCTCTGCAGGCACTTATTAGTGCTCCCAGGCCTGTCCCTTGACCGGAAATTCTTTTACCTTTCTAAATATAGGTAATCCGTAACTTACGGCCACAATTGAACCCAAAATGTATGTTGCTAAGTGAGAAATTTGTTAAGTGAGCTTTGCCCCATTTTACAACTTTTCTTGCCACATTTGTTAAGTGAATCGCTGCCACTGTTAAATTAATAACATGGTTGTTAAGTGAATCTGGCTTCCCCTCTGACTACTTCTCAGAAGGTCGCAAAAACAGATCACATGACCCCAGGACACTGCAGCCGTCATAAATATGAACCAGTTTATGTAAATCACATGACCATGGGGATGCTGCAATGGTCATACGTGTAAAAAAAATGGTCATTAAGTTACTTTTTTTCAATGCCAATGTAACTTTGAAATGTCACTAAGTGAACTGTTGTTAAGTCAAGGACTACCTGTATATCCCAGAACCCCCTTGATCATTTTGGAAAGCTGCTTCTTTTTCAGGGCAGATGGTAGAGCCAATAAAACTAAAACTGCAATTAAAACTGAAAACCTCCACAGACAGGGCTGTTCACTGACATGGGCAGAGAGAAAGAGGGATACAGCAGTCACCAGAGAGGGAATCTGGGCAGATAACAGAGGCAGATTCGGGAGCTCCATCCCAAAGGAAGCCCACCTGGACAGGGCTGCCCATCGGCCAAGCCCACCTGGGCGCCTCTCGGGTCTCCCTCCCCCGCCTTCCAGACGCCCCCGGCCTCCTCCTAGCAGGGTCCCCGCCCTCGCCTCCAGCCACGCTCCCCCGGCCTCTTCCCCTCCCTCCCCTCCAGACACTGGGAGGCTGATCCTCCCCAGCAGCCACAGGGGAACGTGGGGACGGCGGTGCCCAACCTTCCGGGAAACGCCAGGAGCCCCCACGCTGGGAGCCGGGCTGCGCCAAGAGGAGGGGCTGCGGGGCAGGAGGGGGGCTCGGGGGAAGGAATTGAAGGGGGTCGGAGAGCCGTTCGCGGAAGCAGCAACCGAGGAGGAGGAGAAGCGGCGGCTCAGCGGTTCCCACGGAGTAGAAAAGCTCGCAAGGAAAGGCGGAGACTCGGAAGGGGAGGGGGCGCAACTGGGGGAAACCCACCTCCCTCTCCCTCCCTCCCCCGAGGAATCCCTCCTCCCCTTCCCCCCTCCTGGGGATTCCTCCTGATTCCCCCCCCAGCTCGCAGCGTCCTTGCCCACCTGGCGCCCCTTGAGCGCCGCTCCCCGCGAGGGGAATCTCCGGCAGCCCTTGCAGAAGAGACGTCGAGAGACCACGATGGGCGCCTAGAGGGCCCGGAAATTGGCCTTTCCCCCCCCCTCGGTTTCCTGCGTCCTCTCTAGGCGCCAGAGAAAAGCTCTCTGCCTTTAACCCCTTCGCGGAAGCTGCTGCGAGGAGCGGGCGACTGGGGCGCCGCCGAGCAAAGCCAAACTCCTCCAGCCGGGGCCCCGCAAAAGACCGTCACCCCCAGGGGAAAGTCAAAGGACTCTCCCAGACTCACACGGCTCCCCTCCCAAAATATATGGAGAATCCCTTGTTCTGAGTAGAAGGGTCCGTTTCCTGCCTTCCTTCTCCTGTTTTAAGGGTCTTCATCTCTAAAATGAAGCTGTAGCCAAAAAACACAACTCGATTCCCCCTTATATGTTCTCCAAGGATAAAATAAAGTTAGGTACAGGAGCCCTTTGGATGCCACAAAAATGCTTTAATCATAATGTCAGCCTAATTGAGGGAATTTCATGCAACTTCCTTTCCTAACTGCTATCCGCATTTGCAGTCATTTACAGAGATTTTAAATGGACCGGGATCTGGAAAATCAAGGGAATCAAGATATTGTTTCCTTACTGTTTGATTGGCATATTTAACTGTTTAGTGCTGAGTGAGGTTTCAACCAGCTGTTACTTATTTTCATCTCTGTACCTGTTGGCACTTCTGTTTGGTTGCTAATTGACTACGACTGAAGCTCCCTGCTGTTTATAGTTTGTAGTCTCACAAAAACAAGCTTTGGGAGAAGCACCCTGCCTTCAGGATTTCTGTTGACAGCTTGCTGGTTATTTTGCAATTCCTACTGCTGCAAAACATGGTTTTAAAGGAAAAACAAGAGGAAAAAGTGGAATGGCTCCTTTACAAAAAAAATCCAAAAGGTCCATTAAAAGGAGCTTTGTGCTTGTTTATTCACAAGAAAGGAACCCATTCCCAATCAGGCACTTTCCAGAAGGAATGGCATGATAAATTAAAACCTCTCTGTACTTTTCAGCATTCATGATCCCATCAATATCGGCAACACCACTAGTGGAAATGCAGCCCCAAACCAGGATAGACCACCATGTTTCCCTGAAGGCTACAAACACTCATTTGTCTATCTCCATCTCTTCTCACATATTGTTGGCAATCGGATCCAAAAATTTCAAACTTAGATTCATCATAGCATAATACTGATCCTTAGTCCATTTTTTGTGAGCTTCAGCATATCTTAGCATTTTCACCCTGTTCCCCTTCTGCAAGTGTGGGTGTCTTGGCTGTTACCCATCCATTAAGACCATTCCTGATTGAGCTTCTTCAGATTGTAGAAAGATCAACTTGGCCTCTTGATGAAGCTGCCAGATGCTGAGTCAGGTCCATTGGAGGAGAGATTTCCTCCAATCTCTCAAAGGAACTTCTCATCAGAATTTGAAAATTTCCTTGGCCTTCCAGTCCTCTTTTTTTGTCCTTGACTTCTTGTGATTCCTCAAATTTCCTTAATAACAGCTTGAACATCCATGCAGATTCTCAATCGTCCAAGTCATGGTTGTCCCAAGGTGTTTTTCAAAGGGCAACTGGACTTTCTTGATTTTTTCCTTGAAGAAGTTTTGAAAAAGCTGTAGAATCTTCTTGGATGAGAAGCGATATATTTGCAAGGCAAAAATGAAGAAAGTCCAGTTGCATTTTGAAAAACATCTTTGGGACAACAGCTTGAATACCACATCTTGAATATCCAGTTTGTTCATACATGGCTTAGATCAGGGGTGTCAAACTGCCGGCCTGCGGGCTGGATGCGTCATCCAGCCCGCAGGCCGGCAATGGCAAAACCGTCCCGATATGCCCACCCCATTTGCCGGCAATGGCAAAACCGTCCCGATATGCGCGATGTCATGTGACATCGCGAGTTTGACATTTCTGACTTAGATGAAGAGATTGAAGGGAAACTCATCAAATTTGCAGAGGACACCCAGTTGGGGGGAATAGCCAACACTTTTGAAGATAAGCACAAGATTCAGAAAGATCTTGACACATGTGAGCATTGGGCCCTTTCCAGCAAAATGCAATTCAATGGTGAGAAAAATAAGGTCTTACACTTAGGCAAGAAAAGCTAAATGCACATCTATATAAGCTGTTGTACCTTGTTCAACAGCAGTAACTGTGAGAGGGATCTCAAAACACATATGAGATAGCAGTGTGCTGTAACTGCCTAAAAAGTCAATTCAGCATTAGAATGATCAAAAACAGTTCCAACCTAGAATCCAGGAGAAAGTTCCTGTCTGTGAGAAAAGTGGAATGGCTTGCCTCTAGAAGTTGTGGATGCTCCATCAATGGAGGTGTTGAATAGGAGATTCCACAGCCATTTTTCCGGATGGGAATAGGGTCTCGTGCTTGGAGACTTGGTCCCTTCCAAATCTTATTCTGTAATTCTGTAAGAACTTCATGAACTTTTAAGGGCTCAGCATGCAGCTAATCTTCACAAGCTAAGTAGTGTCACATTTCACTATTTCACTTGGCTCAGTTGCAAAGAGAGCTTGCTGTGAGTCTGGAAATGACTAGATGGCATGTG
>NW_015392891.1:8697-10806 GCF_001527695.2 Protobothrops mucrosquamatus
GTTAATTGTTCTCCCTGCCAGGAAATTTCTCCTTGCTTCTAGGTTGCTTCTCTCTTTGATTAGTTTCCACACATTGTTTCTTGTCTTCCCTTCTGGTGCTTAGGAAAATAGGCTGACCCCCCCCCCCCTTCTTCATTGTGGCAGCCTCTTAAATATTGTAACACTGCTATCATGCCATCCCTACTCCTTTTTTACATTAGACTAGACCAGTGATGGCGAACCTTTTAGAGACTGAGTGCCCAAACTGCAAGCCAAAACCCATTTATGCATCCTTGAGTGCTGGATGGGTGTGGCCTATGGGTGGGCGTGGCTGCGGTGGTAGCGGCAGACTGGGTGGGACTAAAAAGTTCAATCAATCAATTCCAACTTTGCAAGATCTTTTTTTTTTCCTGCGAGAAGTTGAAATTGACTGATTGAACCTCTCTTTTTTTTTGCACATGGCGCCTCTCGCAACCGTGCCATAGGTTCCCCACCACTGGACTAGACATACCCAATTCCTGCAACTGTTCTTTGTGTTTTAATCTCAAGCTCCCAAATATGTTTGTTGCTCTTTCATTTCATCTCTCTTAGTAAATATTAATTCCAGTATAGCTAACCCTCTAATTCCCTCCTCTACCTTTTGGATGACAAAATTGTCAGGCTCGTCAGGAACCTTTAAGAACACACTGGGTAACAATTTTTCTGGAATGGTAGAGGGTCTTCCTGGCTGAGCAGGGGACTGGACTAGAAGATTTCTAAGGTCCCTTTCAACTGTGTTGTTGTGTTATGGACCTGTTGTTTTATTGGCTGGTCTGCCACTGCATCTTATGAGATTTTTTATTTTTTACTTTCATATCTAGCCAACAAGCACGGTACTTCCTATTGGTGTCCCATCCATGTACTAACCAGGTTCAACTAAAAAATAGCTAAGGAGGAACCTTTTCAGGTGTTCAGTTTGTATAGTCCTCAGTTACCATTTGTTCCCTGAGCGTTCGAAGATACAATGGCACTGTGAAAGCAGACATACACCTGGTCCATAAATTTGTAGCACTTATTCAGTGACCACATGTCAGCACTTCCTGTAATTATGAAGGTGCAGGAAAAATCCATAGCTCTTTTTGTCTAGTTTAAATCTTTCTTTCAATTGTAAATATGCAAACCAATGGCAAACACGTTCTTCTGATTCCAACTTCTCTTTAGATTTCAGGATAAGGTTACCATAATTGAAATATATTATTTGACCATAAGTCCACCCGTCTGGCCTCGCCACCATTTCTTTTCTTAAAAAGAGTTCCTGGGGAGACAGCCAAAGAGGCATCTTCCTAGAGAACCTTATTTTATATTTCTTTCACATTCTGAGGATGGCACGTCAAACAAAGTGATTATTATAATCAACATTTGCTTTAACCTGATCATACCATAAATAACTTAAAAATCTTAATTCATGGACCTCTAGTGTCAAGATTCTGATTGACGAACCCAACCAAGCAAACATCGAGACATTCTGATCTCTTAATGCAGTGGTTCTCAACCTTTTTAATGCCGCGACCCCAACTGGTCGTAAGTCGAGGACTAAACCGGTCGTAAGTCGAGGACTAAACCGGTTGTAAGTCGAGGACTGAATCGGTCGTAAGTCGAGGACTGCCCAACCGGTCGTAAGTCGAGGACTTTCCCTGCCCGGGAGCGCCACATATGTGTGGTTCCGCCCCCTGCGCCGGCCGAGGCGTAGCTGGCAAGTGGCAGAGACAGAGCAGGCCGACCACCAGCTGGCCCAGCCCAAGGGAGGTAAGGCACCCACCGGAAAAGGGGAAAAAATGGCAGACAAAAAAAATGGCGGACAAAAAAAATGGCAAACAGCCTTGCTTGGCGACCCCCGTGAAATGGTCGATCGACCCCAAATGGGGTCCCGACCCACAGGTTGAGAACCACTGTCTTAATGTAAAACTTTCTTGAGTACATCATTTCGGCATGTATGAAAGCAAAACCAGCTCTGGCAAAACTCCACGCAACCCCACATAGTAAAAGCATCGAATACTCCCTCCTCCTTGGTCAGGTCACGTTGCCCAATTAAATGGAAAAATATTATTATGAGAAAGTGTCTCTGGGTCTAATCAGAAACCTGGTGATGCC
>NW_015392891.1:12375-16465 GCF_001527695.2 Protobothrops mucrosquamatus
CCCCACAGGTGCTCCCAATGCAGTAAATGATTTGTGAGCATGGCCACTTGGTGATACATTAGAGGTGTCACACCAGGGAGAAACCCTTTCAATGTTCTGATTGTGTGAAAAGTTTCAGTCAGAACTCCAGCCTGGTGATACACCAGAGGATGCAAACAGAAAAGAAATCATATGACTGTCTTGATTGTGGGAAAAGTTTAATTGCAAATTCTTACCTTGTGAGACACCAGAGGATACACACAGGAGAGAAACCCTTTGAATGTCCTGACTGTGGGAAAAGTTTCAGTCATAAATCTAGCCTGGTGATACACCAGAGGACTCACACAGGAGAGAAACGCTTTGAATGTGCTCTTTGTGGGAAAGGTTTCAGTCAGAATTCCAGCCTTGTGAAACACCAGAGGAGTCACACGGGAGAGAAACCATATGAGTGTCCAGTTTGTGGGAAAAGTTTCAGTCAGAATTCTAACCTGGTGCAACACCAGAGGACGCACACAGGAGAGAAACCGTATGAGTGTTCAGATTGTGGGAAAAGGTTCAGTCGCAGATCCGGTCTGGTGACACACCAGAGGATTCATATAGGAGCGAAATCTTTTGAATGCCCTGACTGTGGGAAAAGTTTTGTTCAAAATGCTTACCTTATAAAACACCAGAGGATTCACAGAGGACAGAAATCATATGAGTGTCCAGACTGTGGGAGACGTTTCATTAGAAAATTCCAGCCCACGAGTCACCAGAGAATACATACAGGAGAGAAACCATTTGAATGTCCAGATTGTGAGAAAAGTTTCAGTCAGAATTCCAGCCTTGTGAAACACCAGAGGAGTCACACGGGAGAGAAACCATATGAGTGTGCACTTTGTGGTAAACGTTTCAGTCGAAATTACAACCTAGTGAAACATCAGAAGACTCACACAGGAGAGAAACCCTTTGAATGTCTTGACTGTGGGAAAAGGTTCAGTCAGAATTATGAACTGGTGATACACCAGAGAAATCACACAGGAGAGAAACCATATGAGTGTCCAGTTTGTGGGAAAAGTTTCAATTACAATTCCAGTTTAGTGAACCATCAGAGGATTCACACAGGAGAGAAACATTTTGAATGTCCTATTTGTGGGAAAAGTTTTAGTCGGTACTGCAACCTGATGAACCACCAGACGACTCACACAGGAGAGAAACCATATGAGTGTCCGGTTTGTGGGAAAACTTTCAGTCACAATTCCTACCTGGTGAACCACCAGAGGACTCACACAGGAGAGAAATTATATGAGTGTCCAGATTGTGGGAAAGGTTTTATTAGAAAATTTCAGCTCACCAGTCACCAGAGGACACACACGCGAGAGAAAGCCTTTGAATGTCCTGATTGTGGGAAAGGTTTTATTAGAAAATTTCAGCTCACAAGTCACCAGAGAACTCACACAGGAAAGAAAGCCTTTGAATGTCCTGACTGTGGGAAAAGTTTTGGTCAGAATTCACACTTGGTGATACACCAGAGGACTCACACAGGAGAGAAACCGTATGAGTGTCCTATTTGTGGCAAATTTTTTATTACAAATTCCCACCTCTTGAGACACCAGAGGACTCACACAGGAAAAAAAATCCTTTGAATGTCCTGTTTGTGGGAAAAGTTTCAGTCAGAATTCAAACCTGGTGAGACACCAGAGGACTCACATCGGGGAGAGCTTTCAA
Source organism: Protobothrops mucrosquamatus (assembly GCF_001527695.2). NCBI lineage: Eukaryota > Metazoa > Chordata > Lepidosauria > Squamata > Viperidae > Protobothrops > Protobothrops mucrosquamatus. The sequence goes on from NW_015392891.1 coordinate 14,062, forward strand.
ATGTCCAACATATGGGTGGTACTTCAGGTGTAAATCTCCCCTTACTGAACGCAAGAAAATAGACACAAGGCAAAATTTGATGAATTTAGAACACTTGAATTTCATTTCTGATGTCTAATTGAGTGTGTAGGTGAGAAATTGACTATTTGAATTCTGGCCTGATGCTTTTAAGTTAACACATCTCAGGTTTAGACTAGTAGGTGGAGAGAAAAACGTGGAAATTGTTAGTTTGATAAAGGCTATCCATTTCTTCTTATAGCAGAAGTTTCTGGATATTTCCTTTTGCAGAAGTTGTAATGGGACCTGCCAATTTGGTTGCATGTTGCAATGAGGGCTAAGCGAGATTTCCTTGCTAAACTACCCCCGCCTGTTTCTCTCCCTGATGAAACTGTTAAACAAATGTGTAAGTCCTCCATACCTTTTGAACTTCAGGTTGGTGAAGGACATGTATTACTAGGCTGCATGACTACGTCGTGAAAGCAGCCATTATTTTCACTGTGCCTGGACCATGTGGTGGACTTCTGGAAGCAGCTGCCATTTTGCCATGACTGCCTCTGGGTCAAAATGGTGGCTGCCTCTTGATCACTGTCGCCTGGGAGTGGGACAGAGTATTTTGTTTTGCTTCCTTAACATTTTGTAGACTGTGTTAAGGGATTGTGAGTGCCTTAAAAATGGTGGCTGCCTCCGGGAGATCTCCAGAATAGCAGGCCATGTATCCCTGGGGCGCACAATAAGTGGACAAGTACAATTTGTCCCTTTATTGCTCTGCAGCTACCAAAAAAAAGCCAATGCAGTCCTAGGTTGCATCAACAGAGGAATAGTGTCAAGACAACAAGAAGAGATAGAATTGCTTTATACAGTGCTGGTGACACTACACTTAGAATACTGTGTCCAGTTCTGGTCACACGATACAAAATAGTTGTTGAGACCCTGGAAAGTGTGCAGAGAAGAGCAGTAAAGATGATAAAGGGTCTGGACGCTATATCGTTTGATGATCAGTTGTGGGAGATAGGTATATCTAGGCTATCAAAGGGAATCATTAGGAGGGACATGATAGCTGTCTTCCAGTACTTGAGGCGCTGTCACCAAGAAGAGGTGATTGACTTACTCTCTAGGTCACCTAAGGGCAGGATAAGTAGTAATGGATGGAACTTTAGGACAAGTAATGGATGGAGGTTTATTAAAATGAGATACAACATACCGTGTTTTCCCCAAAATAAGACTGGGTCTTTTTTTGCCTCCAAAAGAGGCACCAGGTCTTATTTTCGGGGGATGTCTTTTATACAAGCCCGCCAGCCAGTCCACTTCTTCTGCATTCCAGCCCATATTTCGCCGTCGGGCCTTTCCGGATTCAATCCATAGCTGAGTTCTAGGCTGCAGATGCCTTGCAGAACCGAGCTATGGATTGACTGAATAGCTGGATTCTCAGCTACAAAGGCCTTCCAGAAAGGCCTCTGACTGCAAAATGCAGGCCTGGGAATGCCACAGAAGTGGGCTAGTGAGAACAGGCCTGGCTACAAGTGGGTGCAGGGTGCGTGGGGCAGCTCTATACCCCCACCCCTGCTCTAGCTTGATTTTCAGCTATGTGCCTCGCCCCAAAGCTAGGGCTTATTTTCAGGGTAGGCCTTACTTTCGGGGAAACACAGTAGAAGTAAGGAGAAATTTTCTGTCAGTGAGGGGCAATTAATAGAATAGCTTGCCTCCAGGGATTGTGGCTGCTCCTTTACTGGAGATTTTCAAGAACAAGCTGGACAACCAGTATAAGGTTCCTGCCTTGAGCAACGGGTTAGACTAGAAGACCTCCAGGGTTCCTTCCAAGCCTATAACACTATTTTTCCAAGGATTTAGAGGTAGTTTAGAAAATAGGTACAGAGCAGCCCAATGAACTTGCTCCTCATAAGTTTTTTTTTTAAACTATGTTATTCAGAAAATTAATATAAAGTATAAAATCCTCCCAAAAAGGAAATTTTAAAAAACAAAACAAAGACAGACAAAACATTTTACAAGAATGAAAAAATGTTCATTAAAAAAGACAAAAATAGATTTACATATATTATCCTCCCTCATTTGAGCATTCATAAACATATTGTCGCAATTTTAGTTGGCTCTCCTTGCGAAGCAGGCCCGAAATTTACAAAGTTCTACCTCTATTTACAACCAATCTGACCTTCCTCTCTCTACTATATAGAGAGACAAAGTAGTCAGCGGGTGAACTAGCAATTAAAACATCAACCCATTTTGTTAACAATCTATACTGCATTTAACTTGTGTAAAGTCTAAAGTCTAGAACGGCTTCGTATTTACCCCGAGTCACCCGAATCATTGTCTCTGATCTGTCTAGGATGAAATATCTTTGTTTGATTGCTATTAATAAAACTTTTTCAGAAGATTTTGGTTGAGAACA
>NW_015392891.1:18874-20246 GCF_001527695.2 Protobothrops mucrosquamatus
GTGGTGTGGTGGGAGTCAGGCTTAAGGATTGAAGGGATCCATTGGGAGTGGGGAAAAGGCTGTGGGGGACCCTGTGGGGAAGGGAAAGGCCTGGGGGGAACTAACAGGATAAGATCATCTTTGGAAGGCAAGCCTGGGTCTGTGCTTTCATGACATACTAACGTAGCCCATGGATGCATGTCCTGCTCTTCTTCACAAAATTGAGGTTCAAAAGGTATAGAGGTCTTACAATTTGTTTAACGGCTTCATCAGGGAGAGAAGGAGGTAGGATAGTTCATCAAGGTAGTCTTGCTTAACCACCAGAGCAAGATGCAACTGTAATTGACAGACAATTGTTATCTCGAGGACTATTTGTATCATGGCTGGGGAATTCTGGCGCTCAAAATCTGGAGGACACCAAGTTAGAAGAATGAAACTTCACAAGTGGGAATTCCATAAGCAATATACAAAAAACATTACCCAAAAGCCTTTTTGACAAATTGCACAACTTCTGCAAAAAGGAAATATCCAGTACTTTCTGCTGATAAGCAGAAAGATGAAGTTAGCCTTTATCAAACTAATAATTTCCACTTTTTTCTCTCCACCAACTGGTCTAAACCTGAGATGTGTTGACCAAAAAGCATCAGGCCAGAATTTAAATCATTAATTTCTCACCTACACTCTCAATGCAAGATCAGAAATGAAAATCAAACCTTCTTTAAATTAATTAACTTTTGCCTCATGTCAAATTCCTTATGTTCAATAAGGGGTGATTTCCACTTGAGGTACATTCCACAGATTGGATATTTGACAGGTCTCCCCCCATGTGAATCCTCTGATGCATCAACAGGTTGTAAGTATGACTGAAACTTTCCCCACAAACAGGACATTTAAAGGAGTTCTCTCCTGTGTGAGTTCTCTGGTGCATCACCAAGTGTGAAGTTGTAATGAATTTTTTCCCACAATCGGGACATTCAAAAGGTTTCTCTCCTGTGTGAGTCCTCTGGTGTCTCACCAGGTGGGAATTCTGACTGAAACTTTTCCCACAATCAGGACATTCAAAGGGTTTCTCTCCTGTGTGAGTCCTCTGGTGGTTCACCAGGTAGGAATTTTCCTTGAAATTTTTCCCACAATCAGGACATTCAAAGGGTTTCTCTCCTGTGTGAGTCCTCTGGTGTTTCACCAGGCTGGACCTGTCACTGAAACCTCTCCCACAATCAGTACATTCATAGGGTTTCTCCCCTGTGTGAGTCCTCTGGTGTCTCACCAGGTAAGAATTCCGACTGAAACTTTTCCCACAATCAGGACATTCAAAGGGTTTCTCTCCTGTGTGAGTCCTTTGGTGTGTCACCAGACTAGAATGGTAACTGAAACTTTTCCCACAAACTGGACA
>NW_015392891.1:23775-26721 GCF_001527695.2 Protobothrops mucrosquamatus
AGCCCACCTGGACAGGGCTGCCCATCGGCCAAGCCCACCTGGGCGCCTCTCGGGTCTCCCTCACCCGCCTTCCAGACGCCCCTGGCCTCCTCCTAGCAGGGTCCCCGCCCTCGCCTCCAGCCACGCTCCCTCTGAGCCCAGAGCTCCCCCGGCCTCTTCCCCTCCCTCCCCTCCAGGCACTGGGAGGCTGATCCTCCCCAGCAGCCACAGGGGAACGTGGGAACGGCGGTGCCCAACCTTCCGGGAAAGACCAGGAGCCCCCACGCTGGGAGCCGGGCTGCACCAAGAGGAGGGGCTGCGGGGCAGGAGGGGGGCTCGGGGGAAGGAATTGAAGGGGGTCGGAGAGCCGATCGCGGAAGCAGCAACCGAGGAGGAGGAGAAGCGGCGGCACAGCGGTTCCCACGGAGCAGAAAAGCTCGCAAGGAAAGGCGGAGACTCGGAAGGGGAGGGGGCGCAACTGGGGGAAACCCACCTCGCTCTCCCTCCCTCCCTCCCTCCCTCGAGGAATCCCTCCTCCCCTTCCCCCCTCCTGGGGATTCCTCCTGATTCCCCCCCCCCCGCTCGCAGCGTCCTTGCCCACCTGGCGCCCCTTGAGCGCCGCTCCCCGCGAGGGGAATCTCCGGCAGCCCTTGCAGAAGAGACGTCGAGAGACCACGATGGGCGCCTAGAGGGCCCGGAAATTGGCCTTTCGCCCCCTCGGTTTCCTGCGTCCTCTCTAGGCGCCAGAGAAAAGCTCTCTGCCTTTAACCCCTTCGCGGAAGCTGCTGCGAGGAGCGGGCGACTGGGGCGCCGCCGAGCAAAGCCAAACTCCTCCAGCCGGGCCCCCGCAAAAGACCGTCACCCCCAGGGGAAAGTCAAAGGACTCTCCCAGACTCACACGGCTCCCCTCCCAAAATATATGGAGAATCCCTTGTTCTGAGTAGGAGGGTCCGTTTCCTGCCTTCCTTCTCCTGTTTTAAGGGTCTTCATCTCTAAAATGAAGCTGTAGCCAAAAAACAACTCGATTCCCCCTTACATGTTCTCCAAGGATAAAATAAAGTTAGGTACAGGAGCCCTTTGGATGCCACAAAAATGCTTTAATCATAATGTCAGCCTAATTGAGGGAATTTCATGCAACTTCCTTTCCTAACTGCTATCCGCATTTGCAGTCATTTACAGAGATTTTCAATGGACCGGGATCTGGAAAATCAAGGGAATCAAGATATTGTTTTCTTGCTGTTTGATTGGCATATTTAACTGTTTAGTGCTGAGTGAGGTTTCAAGCAGCTGTTACTTATTTTCATCTCTGTACCTGTTGGCACCTCTATTTGGTTGCTAATTGACTGCACTGAAGCTCCCTGCTGTTTATAGTTTGTAGTCTCACAAAAACAGGCTTTGGGAGAAGCACCCTGCCTTCAGGATTTCTATTGACAGCTTGCTGGTTATTTTGCAATTCCTACTGCTGCAAAACATGGTTTTAAAGGAAAAACAAGAGGAAAAAGTGGAATGGCTACTTTACAAAAAAAATCCAAAAGTTCCATTAAAAGGAGCTTTGTGCTTGTTTATTCACAAGAAAGGAACCCATTCCCAATCAGGCATTTTCCAGAAGGAATGGCATGATAAATTAAAACCTCTCTGTACTTTTCAGCATTCATGATCCCATCAATATCGGCAACACCACTAGCGGAAATGCAGCCCCAAACCAGGATAGACCACCATGTTTCCCTGAAGGCTACAAACACTCATTTGTCTATCTCCAACTCTTCTCACATATTGTTGGCAATCGGATCCAAACATTTCAAACTTAGATTCATCATAGCATAATACTGATCCTTAGTCCATTTTTTGTGAGCTTCAGCATATCTTAGCATTTTCACCCTGTTCCCCTTCTGCAAGTGTGGGTGTCTTGGCTGTTACCCATCCATTAAGACCATTCCTGATTGAGCTTCTTCAGATTGTAGAAAGATCAACTTGGCCTCTTGATGAAGCTGCCAGATGGTCCATTGGAGGAGAGATTTCCTCCAATCTCTCAAAGGAACTTCTCAGAATTTGAAAATTTCCTTGGCCTTCCAGTCCTCTTTTTTTGTCCTTGACTTCTTGTGATTCCTCAAATTTCCTTAATAACAGCTTGAACATCCATGCAGATTCTCAATCGTCCAGGTCACGGTTGTCCCAAGGTGTTTTTCAAAGGGCAACTGGACTTTCTTGATTTTTTCCTTGAAGAAGTTTTGAAAAAGCTGTAGAATCTTCTTGGATGAGAAGCGATATATCTGCAAGGCAAAAATGAAGACAGTCCAGTTGCATTTTGAAAAACATCTTTGGGACAACCGCTTGAATACCACATCTTGAATATCCAGTTTGTTCATACATGGCTTAGATCAGGGGTGTCAAACTGCCGGCCTGCGGGCTGGATGCGTCATCCGGAAGCTTCGCCCACCCCATTGCCGGCAATGGCAAAACCGTCCCGATATGCGCGATGTCATGTGACGTCGCGAGTTTGACATGTCTGACTTAGATGAAGAGATTGAAGGGGAAATCTCAAATTTGCAGAGGACACCCAGTTGGGGGGAATAGCCAACACTTTTGAAGATAAGCACAAGATTCAGAAAGATCTTGACACATGTGAGCATTGGGCCCTTTCCAGCAAAATGCAATTCAGTGGTGAGAAAAATAAGGTCTTACACTTAGGCAAGAAAAGCTAAATGCACATCTATATAAGCTGTTGTACCTTGTTCAACAGCAATAACTGAGAGGGATCGTAAAGCACATATGAGATAGCAGTGTGCTGTAACTGCCTAAAAAGTCAATTCAGCCCTAGAATGATCAAAAACAGTTCCAACCGAGAATCGAGGAGAAAGTTCCTGTCTGTGAGAAAAGTGGAATGACTTGCCTCTAGAAGTTGTGGATGCTCCATCAATGGAGGTGTTGAATAGGAGATTCCACAGCCATTTTTCCAGATGGGAATAG
>NW_015392892.1:0-2668 GCF_001527695.2 Protobothrops mucrosquamatus
TCTTCCCCATGTGCATTTTTCTACCTTCCTCTCCATCTTGGTTAATTGAAATTTTAGCTGATTTTTAATTGCATGGTACTTATTTGTTTTAATGATTTATATGGTATATTAATTATATGACTATAAGCCTTCTTGAGTCGCCTCGGTGAGATGGGTGGCAATAAGTTTAATCATAATAAATAAAATAAATAGGTTTCCATGGACTCTGTACTCTGGTGTAAATTGATATTAAACTTGATAGCTGTAGCTTACTGAAAATCATTGTAGTTTGCCCTCAACTACCAGGATCTTTTATAAGTAATCCACTCAGAACAGAGACTGAAGGTAAAGCAAAGGCCCAGAAACTACAATATGCAATATAATCCTAATTATTACTGACAGTCTAAACCATTTGGCTTAATGGCATGTTATTTATTCTTGTCAATTCTGAAAATGATTACAACAGGAACAGGCACTTATGAATTGGTAAGGCAATATTTGCCAGCTGTGCATAAAATCACTGAAGGGATCTCCATTAAAAAAAAACTAGATTTCCTTTTATTAACCAAAATCACAGGATTATGTTTCAAAAATCTTTGGTAGTATTTCTGCTTTAGAAACCTTAGTAGCCAAACTCTTTGAAATCCAAATTAGGTCTATTCTTGAAAGGGATGTACGTCTTTCAGAAAAATAGAAATATTGCTACAGAAGGAAGCGATAGTAGAGGATTGAAAAAGAAATAAAAACAATGTTTTGTTATATGTACTGATTTGAGAGTGGTTTCAGATTAAAATAAAGCTTTCATTAGTGGTTATTTTATAAAATAGTGAGGTGAAAAAGAAGAGGCAACAGAAAAACAAGCTATTTTGGATAAGATAAAGAGAAAAGAATGGAAATAAGACTTATTTAATCAGAGAAAAGAATCCTAGAGATGCGTTATTTTAGAATACTAGTTTTCATGATTAAATCCTTCTCTATACCACAAACTCCATCTGGAAGGAGAAAAGTTGTGCCAGGTTGTAGCCTAGCCTCATCCAAGTTGCTAGATTCACTTGTATTGTGAAGCAACATAGTCTAAACAAGATTTTACTACCAATTTCCGCCTGTGGCCCAATAACGTTTAGTTCCATTTTTAACATCCTGAAAGAATTTTAAATGAAGCTCTCTAGAAGGGTGAAATTGAGAAGGTTTGTACTACTACACCACAAGTATGATTTTCTTTGATCGGTTTCGTTTATATTGGCATGCACTTTTGTTAGCAAAAGGGGTGAGGATAGCAAGCTCTGTACTAAAAGCACAATTATGACATCAATCCACAAGGCACAAATAGAAGCTGTTCTAAAATTGGATTAGGTGGAGAAAGGATATGGTGTACTTAGAAAAGCAGTTTTAAAAGCAGTCCAAGGGTGCAAAAAGAAGATACACAGAGGATCCCATAGCTCAGACCAATATAATCAACCTATTCGTAAAGCATTTGAAGGCAGGACAAGAAGCAATGGGTGGAAATTAATCAAGGAGAGAATCAACCTAGAACTAAGGAGAAATTTCCTAACAGTTAGAACAATTAGTCAGTGGAACAATTTGCCTCCAGAAGTTTTGAGTGCTGCAACACTGGAAATTTTTAAGAAGAGACTGGACAATCACTTATCTGAAATGGTAAATAGGGTCTCCTGCCTGAGCAAGCAGGTTGGACTGTAAGACCTCCAAGGTCCCTTCCAACTTTGTTATTCTGTTATAATCCAATGACACTTCAATCACAACTTTTTCCTTCAAAAAAGAGATTAGAATGACACTAAAAATCTTAAATATCTTTTCCCTTCCATTTATCTCCAGTTTTAAGAGTAAGGTGGAGAATAGAGCAATGGCCTACACTTACACAAAACTAGTGATCTACTTTGGTATTTTTTATGCAAAAGGGTCTTAAAAATTAGGCTAGACAAAATTTTATTCCTATCTTATTGAAGTGCAGCACTTTGAAATGGCTGTTTTGGAACTTTTGCCGATATTTCTTTAGTACCTCTTGGTGAAGAGTATTAAATTATTGAATTGCAATTTTATCAAAGTGTTCAGTTGGGTCACCTGTAGTCTGTATCAATGAAATGAAACATTTATTCTAGTACAGACATTAACTTGCTTGCAAGGGCCAGGTTCTTTGAATTTATCACCACCACTTATTGAATAAGCACCATAAATATTTTCTGTTTATTTTGATTCCACTCCTAAAGCCTTGGGATGTCAATCTGAGGCCATTGGAATTTTGGTTTTCTTCAAGAATGGTGAAAAAGTGGGGAGAGCTTGTAAATTGCTTCTATACAGCTAAGGATGGATTCACAATCATCTTTTCTTGGGAGTACCTGATAGTTGGATAGTTCTGGTGGCACTCTGAAATACAATATGAATCTACAAGAAGTAAAGCCCTTCCATACTCCCTTTCATCATTGTTTTCTCACTTCTATTTTAGACGTAGAAACAAGCAAACAAATGGAAAGGCAATGTTGGAATATAGCATAAGTCACTCCATCTTGTAACCTTCAGTATGCTTAATTCTACACTTCTTCATGCCTACGTGTTAGGCTGCAATCTGCAGCTGCAAACACGTAAGGACAGACAACTAAGAAGCAAGTCAACAAAGCTGTCTACACAAGCTATAATATTATCACTTCCTGATAAGACCTTCCAGTGTGAACCA
>NW_015392892.1:6313-10730 GCF_001527695.2 Protobothrops mucrosquamatus
CCGGCTCACCCCCCTGCTTGTCGCTTCTGCCTGCAATTTGCTTTGATGATTGCTAATAAAGGAGGTCCCCAGAGACTATTCTGGGCTGATCTCATCCCGAGGAAACCTGGTCTGGTGTCTTCATATGACAACTCATGAATCAGCCCCCGGACGAGGTCTGAAACCAAGCCGGGAGACTCAGGTCCCGGTTTTCTACAAGGCAAGAAGAATTATATTTTCCTTTCTGTTCTGGCACCAGAAACTGTACATTATTTTACAGTAGAGTTGTTCCATCTTTGGACTTTCTCTAATACTAGCTAAAATGTAATTGTCACTGTCTGCCCTATTTCAAATATTTCCCCTTTGTGATCAGTTAGTTGCCTTTGTTATCAAGAGTGACCCAAGTTTCATTCTGCAAGACTGGTTGGCTTATGGTCATGGAATAGGAAGCTTGTGGGATGATGAACTTGTGAATTCAGATATATAGGGAGCAAAACAAAATCTAAACAAAAGAACTGAAAAGTGTTCTTTAGGGATGCACTAAAAAGGGATACAAAAAATTATCTTTATAGTCAATTGCATAAATCCTAGTTACACAACTGAGTAACTGAAAACTGTTCAAATTTGATCAATGAAGTATTCAATATGGTATTTTGGATGCCTTGTTTTTACAGCCTATTCTTCCATAAAGTTAACACATGGTGACAGCTGATTCTGAAAGAATAAAGTGTTTATTTGGTAAAACTGGATCTACAAAGTGGTCGTTGTAGTGATTTGCAAGACAAATAGAACCCAACTACTGTATGAGTTGGCACTTTTGCTTCTTATATATTACTTTAATGAATGTACACACCATGAAAAAAGAGGCTATGTAGGTAGGATTATCCATTAGGGCTGCAAAACAAGTCAGCAAATGTTTGAACATGTTCAAATATGGCAGAGAACAGAGCATACTGATGAACCATTTTTTAAAAACTAAGCCAAGTCCCAAACTAGATTCACATATACTAAACCACGGTTTAACAAAAGTTTATCAGATATATTATAATTGACTGAGTTTGCACAACACACTAAAATAATTTTAAGCTATCTTCCAAGGAGCACCAACATTTCTTAAACAGCCTGAAGATATTCTGCAATCACCTTCAGAGTCACTGTAGGTTTTACTATCTTCTAGAGCAGGGGTGTCAAACTGCTGGCCCACGGGCCAGACGCATCACAACGAAACCACGCCCACCCCATTGCCAGCAATGGGAAAAAAGTTCCGATACATCGTACGATGTCATGTGACATCGCAAGTTTGACATTTCTGTTCTAGAGAATCTCTTTGTGAAAAATGGATTGTTAAGTACTTACTACAACTGTTACAATCCTGAAACAGAGGGTAACATGAAGCCTAAGTTTGTTTAACAATGCCACTGCCAACACTTATGAAATAATCATATTCTAGTTCATGCATCCCATTAAGATTTCTAATTAATATATTAAATATAAGGGAAAAGACAGTCTAAATATTTTAAAGAGGTTTTATTGCAATATTACTTTTATTTCCTTTTTAGAGAAACAAGTGATACAAGTTCCTTGCAGTATTTTTTAAAAATGAACAAATTAGCATTGTTTGGTTTTGAAAATTTTAAGAAATACTGCATTAAACCATAACTCTTATTTTACAAAGGTTTATTTTATTTAATAAATTTATATGGTTCAACAGCAATCAAAAAGCTCTAACATAGTTTATTTTTGGTTTCATCTATTATGTGAACTAAGCCACAATATACTGTATCCTAGAAATTTTCATCTGATCTGTTCCTAGTTATCACTCACTAAGCCAAATGCTGTAAACAGTCTTACCAGAATGATCTTATGATCTTATCCTTTCTCCATCCGTACACTATACCAATTCCTGGTTCCTCCTATTACTGGTGTAAGTTATAGCTAATCTCAGCAGACAGTTCTAAAATGTCTCTTTAACTCAGCTCCAAGTATTTCTAATATTTAAGAACAGATTGCGATTGAATAATGCAAGCAATCTTTTGTAAGTCAACAAGGTATAAAGATTATATATTGTTGTGGGATTAGTTAAAGGCCCATAAAATATTCCAGAGTATCATGATGTTTGTACGCATTAAAGCTATCATATCTGGGCTGTAAGGTGACAAGTAGAGGAAAAAACACCTCCTAACATTCAATATTTCTTTGTGTCCATCTAGTGGTCATCCAATTTTTTTTTGCAGTCTAAATGGGGTGGCCCTAATACACACACATAAAAGAATACTTGTTGAAATAGCTTCTGTGTTGATTCTTTCTTGGATCTGTTTGTTAGAAAGAATGCACATGTAGGGAAAAAAAACTCTTACCATTTCTGTTGGCAGGACATACCAAGCACATTAAAGAAAGTGATGAACAGTTTAGGAATATCCCATATACCACTCCTTTTATCAGCTAGTTTCCTTTCCTTTCTCTCTCCCTACCCCAACTTGATATGGCTGTGAAAATGTAGAGGAAGGTAAAATAACTTAGAAGAGATCTACCAGTTTATTTCTGAGGTGTGCAGAACCCTTGAAATAATTCCCAAATTTTGCAAAAACTCAGTTCTCAGTCTAAAAACGCAGTGAGCACGCCCACCTCTTTTGTATTACATTAATTTGGTAGATTAAAATTTGCTATATTATTTTGTCACACATTGTAAAATAAATTTTAATTCATTATGAATAATGAATACAGTTAACTGCACTTACTAAAAATCATATCCCAACAATAGTTAAGTTACATTGCACCCCAAAATTAAAAAGAATTTCCTCCTTGAATCTAAAATGTGAGTTGGAAAATAATTATTTCAATGGTAATCAGCCATAAGAGCTTCATACTTTTTCTTCAGAACCAAAGGCAGCTGGTTGAAAAGTGAGAGTGATGGCTGATGCCCTTTGTATAGGCTTCCTAGAATATCAGGTAGACCAGCAAGGGCATTGCTAGATTGGATAGCCCTGTAGGCTGGATCAGGACAACTTTTAAAACTTTTTTAGATACACATACAATTAAATTTCAATCTTAGTATAATGCTTTTATCCCAGTAACTCCAACTGTTCAAAATCAGCAGCCATAGGAAAGAAGGTGTATGGTTATATATTTGATTCCTGGAACACTAATGACTAAATGCTAAGCATTCTCATTGACCCTGTGCTGCCATCTAGTGTCTACAAAGGAATAATAGTTGTGTCAGACCCAAATCTGAAACATCATTTTACATATATTATGACCCAATCTTTCTTTCAAGTGCATGTTTCCAAATGTATCTTTTACTAAAACTTTCATGAAACAACCGGGAAGAGTCAGGCATTTTTCTTCTGCTTAATATTTCTCTCCAACTTCGTTAATGTTTCAACAGAGTAGGAATGGAGAAGGTCAGCCTAGGTTGGCTTGAGATGACGATTGCATTCATTCCATTGCAGAAAGTGGTTCTAGCCCTTGGATTCGCTTTCAACAGCCACTTGGCAAGTATTTCTTACAAAGCTGCCTGGGTGTGTGAAGCTTGTGAAATTTGCATTCAAGTGCACCCTTGCTGTGCACTTTCAAAATCTTAGTTCTACAAATCTGGCTGGTCCTAATACTCTTGTTGCCATTCTTTTCTTTAGATTGGCTCAAGGAAAGGATTTCAGAGGGAAAGAGTGTTATTTTTTTTTTATCTGCAGCCTAGCATCCCATCCTACCCTTAGTTTCAAGGGATCCTGCTGAGTAGAAGATACATAGTTGAGAGAATCTAAGTTTCCAGGAACTTTAATGCATATTCTTGAAGCCTCAGGCTTCAGGGAAGCAAGCAAGTCTGACCCAGACAAGTAAACATTTTAATTTGACTGTCAAATCTGAAAACCATAAGAAAGCTAACTGCAATTCTCAGTTGTAAGCTCTAGTAGCAGGTTGGGGGGGGAAAATATCTTTGGATTTTGCCCTCTCTTATTTTATATTCCCTGTACTGGACAGGGCACCCCCAGTTTTTATTATCAGAGAATTATGTGGGTTTTCTGCAGACTTTACATGCATATCATCTCAGTTCAACACCAGTCTATATTTACAGCCATTTGCAGTGTAAATATACATGACCACAATTTACATTTTTTGCTGAAAATCAGTGTTTACTTGCTTCTGGTAAAAAAAAAAAAAAAGACACATAGCAAAAGATGGCTTTGCTTAACAACTGAGGCATTCACTTTAAGATTGCTACATTCACTTAACAACTTCCTAAAAAAAAAAAAGGTGGAAAATCAGGTCAGTCACACGATGAGCTGCTTTACAGGCACAACTTATTGTTATTGCAGACTCAATTATGGTCGTAAGTAGTAGTTCTGCATCAAATCTGTACCAATCTGAAATCAAGGTTAGGCAATTTTATGTTTTTAGCTGTTGCCTGGAAGTAGGAATATGGAAAAGACTTAGCAGCTTT
>NW_015392892.1:10862-12963 GCF_001527695.2 Protobothrops mucrosquamatus
ATTAATGAATGGGCTGGTAGAAACCAGATATTTTCTTCCAAAGACACGCAGCCCTCATGCCACTTAAGTTTTAAATGCTGCATTTATGTTCTCTATAAATATAAAAACATGCCCGATAAAGAAAGGTTATTTTACAAAGATGCATTAGGACATCTAAAAATAAGACTTCTTTTTCTTCTTGATCCACTTATCCTTTAGTAACACAGGAAGACAAAGAGTTAGACTTGTCATATAAATCTAACTCCAGGGATAAAATGGGGTAAAGTAAGAAAGCATATACTAACTAGACTCTCTTAAGTTCCATTGAAATATAAATATAATAAACAAGCAGTTCCATCAAGGCTAGAACTAATTTAGCCACTAAATTATTTCCCCATTGGACTCCCTTGTGACTGGGACAGAACTGTCATAATGCAAATATGTTAACTAGTATCGTGACTTTAGACCAGGGGTAGTCAACCTTGGCTCTTTTATGACTCGTGGACTTCAATTCCCAGAATTCCTGAGCCAGCTTAGCTGGCTCAGGAATTCTGGGAGTTGAAGTCCACGAGTCATAAAAGAGCCAAGGTTGACTACCCCTGCTTTAGACACATACAACTGCTAAGAAGCAAATGGGTATTCTACAGCAGGGCTTTTCAACCTTTTCACAGATATGTACCACTTTTAGGATATGGCAATATTCGAGTACCACCAGTTGCATAGCAAGGTGTCAAAAACTTGATGATCCAAAAAGAAAAAGAAAAAGAAAAAAAGTGATAAAAGTACAGGTAGTCCTCGACTTACATTTCGCTTAGTGACTGTTTGAAGTTACAACGGCACTGAAAAAAGTGACTTATGACTATTTTTTGCATTTATGACCGTTGCAGCATCTCCATGGTCATGTGATTTACATTTGGATGCTTGGCAACTGATTCATATTTATGATGGTCGCAATGTTTCCCCTTTTGCAACCTTCTGACAAGCAAAGTCAATGGGGAAACCAGATTCACTTAACAACCTTGTTACTAATTTAACAACTGCAGTGATTCACTTAACAAATGTGGCAAGACAAATCATAAAATGGGACAAAACTCATTTAACAAATTTCTCACTCAGCAACATAAATTTTGGGCTCAGTTGTGGCCGTAGGTTGAGGACTATCTGTATACCCACTTACTACACTTTTAATGGGAAACTTGTGCCTGTTTCTCTGATATTAATCTTTGCACTGTTCTATCCCCTTCTCCCCTTCTACTTGTCTCAAAGAAGTCTCTCCTCTCCTCCGTCTCTTTCTCTGTCCCCTTCTCTTTCCCCATCATCTTTTTTTCTCTCCCTTTCCCGCCAAACCCCCCTCCTTTTATATCCTCTCCTCTCTCCCCATCCTCCTCCTTTTCTCTTCAGTGCAGCTCCAGCTGACTCTTTCCCCCAAGGTTGTGCACTGCTCCCAGAAGTGCTAATCAGCTGGAGCCGCGTGCCGATTCTGGGTGCTCAGCAGAGCCCCAGCGACACTGCAGCTCCAGCTGACTTTCCCACAGCTCTGGGCATCACTGCCGCCGCTTCAGCTCATCCACCCCCCGCTATACTTTTACACTTTTTTCACACTTTTTTTACAGTGCTTTTCAACCCGTTGTACGCGTACCACCTGCCAGGTGCCAAAGTACCACCAGTGGTATGCACTATTCTACAGTACAATCTGTAATACCAGTTGTGATTTTATTAGAATTTCCTATAGATTCAATTGTCCCCGATTTCCATTAGTGGCTTGTGGAATGAATTCCAGCCCTTTCTTTTTTTTCCAATAAAAACTTTTTATTAATTTTTCAACTAACCCCCCCCAAAGTCTTAATACAAATATGGTATACATTAATTTAAAAAATCATATTAAATACAGACATAAAAATTTCAGAGCAGCTCCGCAGGCCACCCCACCCTGCATCCACCCTCTCTTTCACCCTTCCTACCTACTTCCCTCCTCCCCTCCTGTCCTCCTACCTACACCTCTCTCCTCTCTTCCAACCACCCCACACATCCCACCTCCTTCCTTTCCTCATCCTTCGGATGCAGTTTGGGGGTACTGGCCGAGCATCTCCTTTTCATAAAACTTTACATTATTTCTCTACAA
>NW_015392892.1:15145-23344 GCF_001527695.2 Protobothrops mucrosquamatus
ATTTTTAGCTAGTATTTTAGTCTTGTTATTATTTACTTTAAATCCAGAAACTTTCCCATACTGAATCAAAATCTGCATCAACTCTCTTACTGATTCAATCGGTTGAGATAAGGTAAAAACCAAATCGTCAGCAAAAGCTCTCAACCTATAATCCTTCTTATTTAATTTTATTCCTTTTATAACCGATGACTCACGAATTATAATCAATAAAATCTCCATTGTCAAAACAAATAATAATGGTGATAGTGGACATCCTTGCCCTGTACCTTTCTCAATTTTAAATATATCTGTCAATCCCCCATTAACCACAATTTGCGCTGATTGCTGTTGATAAATAGCTTTCAAAGCAAGCAAAAATCTATCTCCAAAGTTCATTCTCTCCACAACTCGCAATAAAAATTGCCAGTCCAATTTGTCAAATGCCTTTTCAGCGTCCAAAAAGATAAAAGCCGCTGGAATTTGATTATTTTTGTCCAAATATTCAACCAAGTCCACAATTTGTCTAACATTATACTTCATATATCTACCAGTTATAAATCCAGACTGATCAGCGTGAATTATCTGCTTCAAAACTTGCATTAGTCTGTTAGCTAGAATTTTTGAAAAAATCTTATAATCTGTATTCAATAAAGATATTGGTCTATAATTTTTAGGCTGAGTCAAGTCCTGATCCTCCTTAGGTATAAGTGATATAAATGCATGTCTCCACGATGGAGGCACCTCTGCTGCGGACAGAATACCATTAAAAAGATGTCTCAAAGGTTCTATCATTTCTTCAGATAACATTTTATAATATATTGCTGTTAACCCATCTGTACCAGGAGCCTTTCCAACCTTTAATTGTTTAATTGCCTCTGTAATCTCATCAGAAACAATCGGACAGTTCATCACTCCTTGTTGTTCATCTGAAAGTCTAGGAAGAATTCCAGCCCTTTCTATCTAAATAGTCACACAGGATGGCCACCACAGACATTAGGCTAACAGCATGAATGATATGAAAGAGTTTCAGAATTTTACAGTAATGCTGACAATATTTAGGAACACCATAAATAAGAATTTCTGATCTGATTCTATATCAAGGTACAATGGATAGTGGATCAGGCTAAGAAAGAGACTAATTTGAGAAAAACTAAGTTGCAAAAATTTGAAAGAGGAATAACAGAATAACAGAGTTGGAAGAGACCTGGAGGTCTTCTAGTCCAACCCCCTGCTCAGGCAGGAAACCCTGTACCATTCCAGACAAATGGCTGTCTAGTCTCTTCTTAAAAACTTCCAGTGTTGGAGCATTCATAACTTCTGGAGGTAAGTTATTCCACTGATGAATTGTTCTAACTGTCAGGAAATTTCTCCTTAGTTCTAGACTGCTTCTGTCTTTAATTAGCTTCCATCTCGATCAGTTTCCATCCAGGAGATACACTTGGGAGCACATGAAATAGTGAGTTCTTTTTTGATACAGATCATCTCAAAATGGCAGGATGGTCACCTGTCAGAGTTGCTGCAGTAGATCCTGTACCAAGCAGCGGGTAAAGTAGATGATCTCTAAATTACCTATCAATTTATCACCACCTTTCAAACATAAACATATGTGAAGATGTCTAAAACAATCAGGTACATGGAAACCTGAAATGAACACTTTCATGTATTACTTACATGCCATTTTACCAGGTTAGCCTTAAATACACTGCAATTGAATGCTTCTATCTCTTTCCAGTCTCTGTAGTGATAACTATGAATGACTTGTGCTCTGGAACCTCTGGCTACTTAATATAAAAAAACTCACAAAATCTCCTTCAAGTTAAAGCTGTTCCATTCCTGTATGTGACCATGTTCTGCCAAGTTAGTATTTTAGCCCTGTTTATTTATTTATATCCCTCATTATTTTTATAAATAACTCAAGGTGACAAACACACACAATACTCCTTCCCCCTCCTATTTTCCCCACAACAGGCCTGTGAGGTGGGTTAGGCTGAGAGAGAGTGACGGCCCAGAGTCACCAGCTGGCGTTCATGCCTAAGGCAGACTAGAACTTATCGTTTATATCTGTAAATCGCCCAGTCCCTTGCATAGTGAGATAGGGACACTATCTAAATTTGATAAATAAATAAACTAATCCTTCTACCACAAATCTTAAATCTTATCAGGAATAATATGTAAAATGGAACTTTAATTACATTCAGTTGAATATGAGATACAGAGCAGAACCTGCACATAGCAACACATAGGAAGCCTAGCTAACATATGCAGTGTAATCATAATCCCTTTTCACATGGAATGGAATGGAATAAAATAGAGGAACAGAATAGAATAGAATAAATAGAATAGAATAGAAATCTTTATTGTCACTTTGAATGTACACTAATCGGCATACATTAAAATGAAATTTTGTTGCATACAGCTCTCAAAGAATCACCACCTCCAATATACACTACATAAATATGACAAAAATAAATAAATAAATAAATAAATAGAATTATGCATATACCCACATATATTATATGACACAGAGAAACAATACAGTATAGTTCGGAGTATGCATACATGTGCATGGTGAGAAAAACGAACCTTACGAATTTACCAGACAGATGGCATAGGAAACAAAACTATTACAGAATCGGGTAGTCCTGCTAGAAATACTTCAAAACCTCCTCTCAGAGGGGAGCAACAGAAACAGACCGCAAAGTGGGTGTGTGGAGTCTCTAACAATGCTTTGAGCTCTAAGCACATAGCGCTTACAAGCAGTATCCTGAATACCAGGGAGTGAGCTTCCTATGATCTTCTTGGCTGACCTTACCAATCTCTGTATGGACTTTCTGTCTGAGGCACTGCTGCCACCAAACCAGACAGTGATGCAGTTTGTTAAAATGCTCTCAATCGTGCCTCTGTAAAAAGTGGCCAGGACAGAAGGAGAGAGATGTGCTCTCTCCATCCGATGCAGGAAATGCAGACGCTGGTTTGAATGCTTCAATAAGGTTGATGTGTGGAGAGACCAGTATGAAGGCAAACATAAGGCCAAAGATGGCTTGTCTAAGGATGAAATCCCAAATATACGTGGCTAGGAATACTCATTGGACTAAGCAAGATTTTTTTTTTCCCCTGAGATTACAATGCATGCTGTAAGTAACATTTGAATTAAAGAAAAAACTAAAGTTGAGGATCGGGTGAGTCAGGAATGCTATTGTTTTGAAGGCAAATGACCTTTGCCTTTTCTAAGTGAAATTCCGATTTCTTAACCTTATAAAAACAGAAAACATCAAAACACTATCTTGTATAAGATAAATATTAATCTTAAATTTATGTTTAAGAACATAGAGAAAAGGCCATAAATGTTAATTGCTTCTTATCACAGAGATTGTACCTCAATATCTCTCCTACACTGATAACAAACTTGGGAAACCCAACAATCAAGGTTACCTGAAAATATCTTTAGTCTCTTAATAAAGTATTTATAGTAGCCTCAGAGACATAGAGTAACACTGAGAAAATTTCATTTGAACACTGTATAAATATGGTTTATCTCAATGTCTATTCTTGGCTCTTATACATTATTCAAAAGAGACAATAAAAAAACTAAGAAGGAAACAAAAAGATCAGAACCCATCCTCTTCAGCAACCTACAGTACATCCAGATAAGCTGGAATTAACCCCAGACAATCAAGCAGAAAACAAAAATCAAGGAATTATCAAGGAGAAAACCATATCCCCACCAACACCAGCAAGGCAAGCTAATGTATACAAAAACAAACCCACACTCTATAGCAGGGCTTTTCAACATTTTCACAGATTGTACCACTTTTAGGATATGGCAATATTCGAGTACCACCAGTCGCCTAATAAGGTGTCAAAAACTTGATGACTAAAAAAAGGAAAAAAAAGTGATAAAGTGCAGGTAGTCCTTGACTTACAACAGTTCGCTTAGTGACTATTCAAAGTTACAATGGCACTGACTTATGACCATTTTTCACACTTATGACCATTGCAGCATCCCCAGGGTCAATCTACATTTGGATGCTTGGCAACTGATTCATATTTGTGATGTTCACAGTGTCCCAGGATCATGTGACCCCCTTTTGCAAGCTTCTGACAAAGTCAATGGAGAAACCAGATTCATTCCTCCTTTTATATCCTCTCTTCTCTCCCCCTTCCTTTTATATACTTTCTTCTCTCCCCTTTATATCCTCTCTTCTCTCCTGCCCTTCTTTTATCTCTTCTCTTCCCTTCTTTTATATCCTCCTTTCCCCTTTCTCTCCCTTTTATATCTTCTCTTCCCTTCTTTTATATCCTCTTCTCTCCTGCCCTTCTTTTATTCCTCTTCTCTTCCCTTCTTTTATACCCTCTCTTCTCTCCCTTTTATAACCTCTCTTCTCTTCCCTTCTTTTATATTCTCTTCTCTCCCCCTTCCTTTTCTCTTCCATGCACCTCCAGCTGATTCCTCTCAAGGCTGTGCTTCTCCATCTCTCTTTTGCAGTCCCCTTCTTCTTCCCCCGTTGTCTTTTTTTCTCTCCCTCTCCTGCCAAAACCTTCTCCTTTTATAGCCTCTCCTCTCTGTCCCCCCTCCTCCTTTTTTCTTCCGGATGCACTGGAAGCACTGACCCTGGGGCTTCTGTCTCACCCCATTGCCCTGCCAAAACACACGCCAATCCTGGGCTTTTGCTGAGCCTCAACAGCCCTGCAGCTCCAGCTGTCTCTCCCTCAGGCTTGTGTGGTGCTGCCACTGCTTCAGCTCATTCCTCTCCCTCACTACACTTGTCTAGGACAGTTGCGTATCACCTGCCAGGTGCCAAAGTACCACAAGTGGTATGCATACCACTGGTTGAAAAGCCCTGCTCTATAGCACTGATGAGGTTACCTAGTTGGATAATGAAACATCTGCAAGCAAACAACCAATCTCAGAGAGCACCAAGGACTAAACATTCCCATAATCCCACGTCAGATTAGCCTCTAATGACTGTTTCCATATTACACAAATAGAACTGGAGGCATGAACAAAAAGTGAGGTGTAGGTATTTGCATAGCCATTGCACATTGTGTAACAAGATCTGTTATGATTTGTTTATGGCTTAATGGGAGCCCAGTCACTGTGGCCTATACCAGGGCTTTTCAACCGATGGTACGCGTACCATCTGTGGTACATTAGCATGTGGCAGGTGGTACACAGCCCTGCCCAGCCAAGTGTAGTGGGGGAGGGAAAGAGCCAGCACAGGCAAGGACTTACTGTGAGAGTCCTTCAGAGCTGCAGAGTGGCTGGGGCGAGGCAAAGACCCCAGGCTCACTTCCGGCTCACCCGGAAGAGAAAGGAGGAGGAGGGGGCAGAGACAGGACAGGCTATAAAAGGAAGCAGTTTGGGCGGGAGAGGGAGAGAGAGAAAAAGCAGCAGCCTTGGGAGGAGGTGGAGTCAGCTCTAGCTGCACCGAAGGGAAAGGAGGAGGATGAGGGTAGGGGGGGAGAGGAGAGGAGATCAAGCAGGCCGGCCATGAGCCAATCTACAATTGCTATGACAGCCACCTGTGCTGGAAGCAGCAAACAGGCAAGAAATGCAGCGGTGGAGGGGTTGCCCCCCACGAGGAATGAAAAAAGGCAGCAATGAAGAAAGGCAGTATCGGCTGGAGGTGACACACAGAGGAGGGAGGGAGGGAGATGGACATGAACCTGGGCATGCTGCAATGGTCATAAGTGTGAAAAATGGTCATGTCATTTCAGTGCAATTGAAACTTTGAACAGGGTTTTTTTTTTTTGGTCAAGTTTTAACACCTTGCTAGGTGGTACTCGAATATTGCCATATCCTAAAAGTGGTTCAGTCAGTGAAAAGGTTGAAAAGCCCTGCTATACAACATTAAAAAGGATTAAAAATACTGGAGAAGAAATATGTGGATCTATTTCTGATTTGATGATTCAGAAAATCAAATCGATTCAATTTTCCAGATCAATTTGATAAAAAGACATAAAATAAATCCAGAGGCATCCAATCTGACACAATTTGATGATTCAGGAAAAATGGCTTCAAATCAAATTTTGTTGTTAGTTGCAAAGTCGTGTCCGACCCATCGCGGCCCCATGGACAATGTTCCTCCAAGCCTTCCTATCCTCTACCATCTTCTGAAGAACTAAAACTTTATGCCGTGCTATAAAGTAATCCAATGTAAAATTGAACAATGTACCCTCAGCCCAATGCTAGATTTATTCCCTATTAAGTTTCAGGTATATATCTTTCATCAATAATTTCTTGGTTTAAAAAAAATCACTCAATCCTATAATCTTTTCCAGAGAAGATTTCTCAGCTTTAACATTTAAATGATAGATTGTGTTCGCACACAATCCAATTAGCCAGGGTAAAGATGAGCTTCTGGTTTAATTATATTATCACAGAAAGTGGCAAACTATTTTAGTTAGTTAATAGTAGTAGAAGTAGCAGTAAAGGCAGTGTAGGCAAATGTGATGTCTCCAAGCTGTACAGCCAGAGTCATGGGAAAGTGAGAATTGTGGTTCAAAATATCTGTAGACCAGAGTTTTCCAATCTATAGGTTTGGACTCTGTTTGCTAGATCCAGTCCCTATGACCTATGGTTGGGTCCATGCAATGGGTTTTGATGCAGTGGTCTCCTCAGTCTTGAAGGAGGGTGTAGTATGCTCCTTCCTCAAGAAGACATCCTTGGATTCAGTCCTGATAAGATCGTAGTTATATCTATTTGGGCTCCTTGGATCTAGGGATACTCCATCACTGACTCTCATTTGATACCTTTGTGTAAGCTAAGGTCCTCTTGGACTCTCATCTCTTACTTGAAGAGCAGATGTCACTCATTGCACAATGGCATTTAGCCAATTGCACCCTTCCTGGACCAGGAGGCCCTTCAGACAGTTACTCATGCCTAGTCACCTGCCTTGGAAGCTGCAGCAGGTCCAGAATGTGGCAGACCAGGCAGTGGTGAGAGCACTGTGGCAGAAACACTGTTATGTGCCTGAGACCCTGCTGCTTTTTTATTGGTTGGATGCAATTCAAAATGCTGGTAATCACCTTTAAAGGCCTTCATGGCATAGGAGCCTAGATTTCTGAAGAACCACTTATCTTCAGTTGGATCCACTTTCTGGTATCATCAACCAAGGAAAGCACAATCTAGGTCCCATTGATTAAACTACGTTGCAGGAACTCTTAATTTTTTGCAGTAACTGCCCTTTCCCCTTCAGGAGTGGCTCTAGATATTTTGGCATCTAACCAAAGTCATATTCTGGTATCCCTATGCTTTGGCTCATCCTCTGATTTGTTAGGAATTTCAAAATGGAATTTTAATTTTTGAGCTTTACACTTATGATTTTCAGCCACAGACAATTCTTTTTTCTTTGCTTGAACACTGTAACCTATTTACATTACAAAATTATACAGGTAGTCCTCAACTTACAAAAATTCATTTAGGGACCATTTGAAGTTATGGCACTGAAAAAAGTGTCTTATGACTGTTTTTCACACAACTGCTGCAGTATTCCCATGGTCACATGATTAAAATTCAGGCACTTGGCAACTGGCTCTACCCAGGGTCTTCAATCTTCTGACAAAGTCAATGGGGAAGCCAGATTCACTTAACAACTGTGTTACTAACATAATAACTGCTGTGATTCACTTAACTACCCGAACCGAATCCGAACCGAATCCGACCGAACACAGGTAAGGATACATGTTAGATCGTACCTTGTGGCAATGAGGGTGGCGAGGTCTAATTACTATTCCACCCTCATTGCGTCATCAGATAATCGCCCAGCCACCCTCTTCAGGGTGACCCGCTCCCTCCTTCAATTGAGGGGGGGGACCCCCTGGTGGGGAGGGCTGAGGATTTTGCACAATATCTGTATGACAAAGTCGCTTGATCCGAGAGGGCTTGGACTCCGACTGGGTGGCCCCGGGGGAGGTGGCGGGAGCAGGTCTTGAGACTATTATATGGGAGGAGTTTGACTCTGTGGCTCCCGAGGACGTGGACAGGATCCTGGGGAGGCTGAATGCAACCACATGTTTACTGGATCCGTGTCCCTCCTGGCTGGTACTGGCGGCTCGGGAGGGTACACGAGCCTGGCTCCAGGGAATTATAAACGCTTCTTTATGGGAGGGTGCCTTCCCCGCGGCCCTAAAGGAGGCGGTGGTGAGGCCCCTCCTTAAGAAGCCTTCCCTGGACCCAGATGTATTGGCTAACTATCGCCCAGTCTCCAACCTTCGCTT
>NW_015392892.1:24092-27325 GCF_001527695.2 Protobothrops mucrosquamatus
GACATGGTTATTTCAGCTTGCAGGACTGGCCTAGGGGAAATTTTTAGTGGGGGTTTTAAAATAATTTTAAATTACTTAGGCCAATTATTAATATTTGTCTTTTAATCATGTTTTAACTGTAGTTTTGGTATTTTGTAGTTTTTATCTGGTTGTTAGCCGCCCTGAGTCCGCAAGGAGAAGGGCGGGATATAAATATAAGTAATAAATAATAAATAAATAAATAAATAAAACAACAATGGCAAGAAAGGTCATAAAATAGGGCAAAATTCACTTAATAAATGTCTCACTTGGCAACAGAAATTTTGAGCTAAACTGTGGTCATAAGTCGAGGATTTACCTCTTGAGTGAGTACGCTCACTTGGAAAGTACTCCATTACTGTTTTTCACTTTCATTGTTTTTCAGAAGTTTTTTTTCTTATTCAGTGTTGGCACTCCTTAAAATTTAGTGTCCTTAGCCAGTGCCCACTCAGCCTTAGCTAGAGCTGGCTTTACAGAGATTTGTATGCCCTTTTGTTGTTTAGAAAATTTTTAAAGACTTAGTTGTTCTTCCAGGGAGCCCCCTTTAATTATAATTGGTTTATAATTGACATCTTGTTCCTCTAGTCAGTTGTGTTCTTTTTAAAAATGTACTGTCTTTTTATTTGTAAGCTGCAAAGAATTGTCAAGGAATCAGGTGCTCT
Organism: Protobothrops mucrosquamatus; assembly: GCF_001527695.2. NCBI lineage: Eukaryota > Metazoa > Chordata > Lepidosauria > Squamata > Viperidae > Protobothrops > Protobothrops mucrosquamatus. The sequence continues at coordinate 24,773 of NW_015392892.1, forward strand.
TGAAATCTGATAAATAAAAACAAATAAATAAAACTATTTGCAATAATTTAGTTTCCTTTTTTCTTCTTTCTCTCTCTCTCTTTTTTAATCTGGAGGATGTCTTACATTTTCTCCCACCTCCTAGTCTAATAACCTCATCTACTTCATAGATTTCCTTTTTTTACTATAATATAATTTTTAATTACTATAATTTTTAATTCTTGTTAAATCCTAGTGAAACACAGATATCCACACCAACCAACCAGCCAGTTACTCATAAAATCTCATTACAATATATATATGGGGTGTAACTTCAACGCTGTGCATAGTTACCACAGTCTAAACTCCATTGAATTTGGTGGTATTTCCATCTATCTCATACTCAAGTTGTAAACAGTCCTGCAAAACCTTTCCATGCCAAGTATTAGGGCAAAGTACAGACTCCACTTTTAAAGAAGTGAAAGAAATATCTAGCTCTGCTTACTTCCTTCAAGTGCCTGATTGCTTCGGTGATAAAACTGATACAAAGGTAACGCTTCTGGGATGTGCTTACTAACTGAACTATGGTTTGCTCGCATACCTGAGTTGCCCGGGTTCTCCTAACACGTTCCATTATAATCACACACAGGATGGGTTTGCACAACGCATTGGGCTGAAATTTGGCCGGATCCTTTGTAGGTCAGTGCATTGGCAAACAAAAGCTACTGGATAGGAACATCGGACAGCTTCTCAGAAAAAAAAGATCTATCGTGCTCCGAAAAGGATCTCCCACCTCCCACTGTATTCTGACAAAGGCTCTAGACCCGGGGACTTCAGTTTCTTTCCTAACGGCTCTAATCTATCAGAAAGAAAGAACATTTATAGGATCACGTTAGACAAACCAGTTCTCCCAAGATGCTTTCCTATCCACCAAAGGGCTTCAGGAGCGGATCCCCAGCCTGATTTCAGGGCCAGAACAGATACAATCGGAACACGTGAAGGAAAAGGCTGTCTCCAGCTGCACGTGGAGCGCCTTTGAAATTAAACTGCCCCGGACTCCTCATCTCCTTAACCCTTCCTTCCCGCCCCAAACTTCCCCGCTACCTCGTCTCGCCCGTACCTCCGCCAGCCGCTCCAGAGCCTCCCGTTCCAGGCAAGTAAAGTTCACCAGGAGCTCCCACTTTTCCTGCAGGAGGTGCTCCGTCGTGTCGCGTTCCTGGGGCGACTCGAGCGCCCAAAACGCGGCGCTGCCCAGCAGCAGGTAGCTCAGGTAGAGGAGCAGCAGCGCCAACGTGGAGGGAAGCCCGCAGCGTCGCTCCGTCGGGCAAGTCTCCGGAGACGCCATACTCTGGCCGTCGCTGTAGCAGCCTCTAGTCTAGTCAGTGGCGGTGGCGGGGCAAAAAATGCTAGGGAAGGAGTGGGGCAGAGGCGCAGCCAGGGGAGAAGTTGTGCCTGCGGGCCGAGGCTGCGGCCTCCTTCAGAAGGACCCGAGGAGCGGCGCTTCTCCGCCCGGATTCCTCTCCCTGGGCGGGGCTAAAGCGCAGGCATCCCAATGCTTTTTCCCCAACGGAGCGAACCGGTCAGTTTGAGCGCCTAACTCGAGGTTTCCTTTTGAGTCTCGGGTGTAGTAGAAGCCTTTACGCGGAGAGAATGCGTGTTCTTGTGCCCGGGACGTTTGAGTAAGTAAAACTGAAGTCAGCCACCAGTGCTGAATGTGCCATTTGGGCTTGAACTGCTAAACCAAGGAGTGGCAGGGCTCGGTCCCGTAAAGAACGCAGCAGTTGTGTCCGGAGGAGGCGCTGACTTGGGCTTAATTTAGCATTTAGTTAGGTTTATCGTGGATTGAAATGGGGATGCGAGTCAGTTTGGAGTAGTGGTCACAGCCCTAGCCCAGAAACCAGGAGACTGGGAGTTCTAGTCCCACCTTGGGCACAAAGCTAGTTTGGTACCCTTAGACCAGCCAATAACAATAATAGAGTTGGAAGGGATCTTTGAGGTCTTCTAGTCCAACCCCCTGCTCAGGCAGGAAACCCTTTGCCATTTCAGACACACACTCTCAGTCCTGGGAAGAAGCAGCGGCAAGCCATTTTTGAAAATCATGCTAAGAAAACTGCAGGAGCTTGTCTAGGCAGTCAACAGGAGTTAATACTGCCTCAAAGATGCACCGCCTATACATGCGTGGAGAGATTAGTTTTGTGTTAACACAGCCTTAGGCTAGTGAGCAGAGAGCATGTCTGGATTGCAAAAGTCTCTAGTCAACACTAAGTGAAACCAAATGTACCATTGCTTATCTCTTCTAAAAGTTATTCAGATTCTTGCAGCTTAGAGGACTCTTAAAAGTTTGCAGATGAATTTGTGTACTAATTACCACTGATATCTGAGCTTTTATAACATTTTAGGCTAAAAGACATATAGGTTTGTGGTTGAATAGATTATGCAGATTCAACCAAAATGGTTTGTTTAGAGCAGGCATGTTCAACTTGTGGCCAATGGGCTACATGCAGCCCTGGACAGCTAATAATGTAGCTTCACAAGAACTTGTGAACTTGTGTAATGCTGGTTTTAGTCATACATTTTGCTAAGCCCAAGTTTTTT
>NW_015392893.1:0-13687 GCF_001527695.2 Protobothrops mucrosquamatus
AGTTTTTAAGAAGAGACTGGACAGCCATTTGTCCGAAATGGTATAGGGTTTCCTGCCTGAGCAGGGGGTTGGACTAGATGACCTTCAAGGTCCCTTCCAACTTTACTATTATTATTATTATTATTATTATTATTATTATTATTATTATTATTATTATTATTATTATTATTATTATTATTATTATTATTATTATTATATCAGCATGGATTTGCCATTCATTTGAAAGACAAGTGGACCTGTGCTTTGGGGGGGGGAGGACACATGATATGTGCACATGATATGTTCCTCTCACTTTGAAGTAATGAGGGTGCTGTCAGAAACTTTCTCCCCAATTCTCCTCTTGATACATTGCTCCAAGAAGGCTATTGATGTGGTATAGTCCCAATGACAAGTCACAGGCAAGGAGGAATGGAGAACGTCCTCTCAAATTCTGTCAGCAAGCTGTCAGCTAGGCCACTTTTAGACACGAGCTTAACATGCTAATTTTCAACAGAACACTAGACTTGTGTCAGAAACAGCTCAGATGATGGATTAAAGGAACATAGGTTTTCATGTTTACAACCTGTTAACTAAGGGAATTTGAAAGGGGGTAGATAGGACAACCTATAAAATAATTTTATGGGTTCAGCCAGGCATGGATATCCAATGTTATAGTGACAATCACCGAACAGGGCACTGTGCATTCCCACTTTATCACATTGTGGGAAGTCAAACACGGAATGTATTAAGATTCTCCATTGGGTATATTTGGGTTCTTTTCTTTTTTTAAAAAAAATATATATAATTATTTTTGTTTTGTTGTTATTGCTTAGTGAAGAACTGATTCTCTTTTTTTTCATATTCTTTCCTCTTTTCCCTGGTCTTTTCTTGAGGAGCTTTTAAATGCCTTGCACAAGAACAGTTTTGAATAAACATAAGGCAAAGATGTGGAGCTGAGCTATTTTCAAAGGGCCAAAGTTTTTCACACAAAGAAGTGAAAAACAGAGAGATGACTAATTGTTGGAAGAAAATTTTTTGTTAATGGGTCTTAATGAAATTCAACTTTACATCTTTGCATCTTGACAATTAGCAAGTTGACTGAGGTACAGGATTCTTTTTTTCTTGCTTTTACTTAGTTCCTGAATTTAGGTTGATTGAGATGATTGGGAACGGCACTCTATGTTTTAAGGTAGTCTATTTTAAGGATGCAGATTCACATCTTACCACTTTCTAATGATTCAGTTCACTGAGGCTTTGAATGAACCTGTCTGCTGGCTGTGAGAGCATTAAAATATTTTTTGTGATGGGTATGTAGGTATGGAAATTTGGAGTGGTAAGACTCCAGATGGCCCTATATTGCTGCAGGCATAATAATACTTGTGGTGGGAGAAAAGAGATAATCTTCATATTGGAGCCACATGGAGCTTCCAAGAACTTGCACAGAAATGTCATTTCTCTGCATGACTCCTTAAGCCTATCTTATCTGGTTTGTTACCATTCATTTACAGATTTCAATTATTTTAATTAATTGTTTTAATTAGAAGCATTTTTTCCCTGGTGTAAGGTGTGCTCACCAACTGATGGGTCAGTACTGTCCCAGTACTTCATTTTGAGAAGTGGGCTAAACCATGAGGTCCATCTATCTATCAAAACTCATCTCTTCCCTCAACCCCATAACATGCCAGCAACAGTGATTAGTGGTTCTTTTATTTTTTTCCTACCAATAACTGCTAGGAAAAGGAAATGAAGGCAAGGGAACCAATTTCTTTTTTTATATATAAAGATTTTATTGGTTTTCTTTTGTGTACATATGTTAATTTTTCCAATCAACGAGTTGTTTGGCATTAGCTATGCTAATACATATTCAATTCCTAATCCTTCATTCTTTCCTCTAACCAACGGTAAAATAGATCCCAAATTTGGTAATAGTCTGTGTCTTCTTTATCTTTCAGTCTCATAGTTAATCTGTCCATCTCTGCACATTCCAATATTTTCCTGATTATTTCTTCTTCTGATGGCAATTCTTCATTCTTCCAGTGTTGTGCAAAGATTATTCTCGCTGCTGTAGTGCTTTTTTCAAAAAGCAACTGGACTTTCTTGTTCATTTTCTTTGAAAATGTTTTGCTTCTCATCCAAGAAGCTGCTTCAGTTCTTGGATGAGAAATGAAATGTTTTCAAAGGAAAAAAAAATAAGAAAGTCCAGTTGTCTTTTGGAAACAGCACCTGGGGGGCAACCATGCCCTGGATGACATAGACCAGGGGTAGGCAACCTTGGCTCTTTTATGACTTGTGGACTTCAACTCAGCATGCTGGCTCAGGAATTCTGGGAGTTGAAGTCCACGAGTCATAAAAGAGCCAAGGTTGCCTACCCCTGACATAGACTGAAGCACATTAACCCAGCTATGAGGAAGGATAATAGTTATGATGTATAATTCCAAACAGTTATAAACACCTATAAGACCTTTGTTCATGAAAGATCTCCAAACAGGATCTGCACTAGTTCTATTTTGTAATGAATTCAGGGATTTGTTTTTGACCAATATTACCAACTATGTCCATCAAAAGTTATTAGTCATGTCAGGAACAGATTTCTTGCAAGTCCCAAAGATCAATTTACCAAACACTTGTCTTTATGGTCTGGATGTTAAGTTGAGAGCTTTAGAATATTCCTCTCCTTAAATCTCATAGGGCATTTTTGAATGGAGGGGTCCTTAGTGCTCTCTGAGCTTGGTTGTTTTCTTGCAGATGTTTCATTATCCAAACTAGGTAACATCATTAGTACTGGTAGTAAGTGGGGTTTGCTCTCAGTTTACATTCTAGTGGCTTGCTCTATCAGTGTTGGTAGGGATGGTCTTGGTGGTTCTTTTATTGGTCTCTTTACTGTTAGCTTGTTTGGCAGTTCATTGATTGGGGCATTGTCTCCTTCTGATTGTTGGTCTTGATTGTTGGTCTTGATTGTTGGTCTGATTGTTGGTCTGTTAATCTCTGCTCATGTGGGTGATGCTTATTGGCGTGTGCGGGGCTGTCTTTTGATCTTTTTGTTCCTTTTCTTGGCTTGCTGATTGTTTCTTCTGAATGGAATGTAGATGCTGTTTATGTCTATTTGCCTATTGATGGTTGATTTGCCAGAGTATCTGACTTCCAGGAAATCTCTTTTGTTTTTGGACTTGGCTTGATGTAGAATGGTCACAGTTTCTCAGAAGAAACTATAGTTAAGTCTGTCCATGTGTTTGTGAAACTAAGGAGTTTTCATCTTATCTTCTGCTGCTAGTTGGACTAGCACTTTGCTAATCTTCTGCCTGTTTGTCCTACATCAGGGGTAGGCAACCTTGGCTCTTTTATGACTCGTGGACTTCAACTCCCAGAATTCCTGAGCCAGCCATGCTGGCTCAGGAATTCTGGGAGTTGAAGTCCACGAGTCATAAAAGAGCCAAGGTTGCCTATCCCTGTCCTACATAGTGGCTGTTGCAGTCCTTACATTGTATATTACTAGAATGACTCCTGTGTTTTTTTTTCTTCTGGGACTTCTGGGTCTTTTGGTTCACGTAGGATATTTTGGAGGGCTTTAGTTGATTTGTGTACTGCACTGATGCCATGGTGGTTGCAATAATCTGTTGGTGGTTTCTGAGATGTTTTTGGTGTATGGCAGCATTATCCTTTTTACAGTTTGCATTTGTTGTGCTGTATTGAAAATGTAATATTTTAAAAGAGAAGAAAATGAATGATGAATGAATGAATGCATGAATGAATAGGGCTGAGTAGTCAAGCATTTTTAAAAAGTATTTGTTATTGCTGCTTCTTCCCTCTAGTCAATGTCTCTTCTATAACAGGTTGCAGCCTTCTTGTAATGTTAGCTTGAAACCTTTTTTCATTTAATTATAATTTCAGATGAACCATACAAAGGAGAAAGGGTGTCTCATATATTTTGCAAAAAAACAAAAAAACAAAAACCAACCTGCCATTCAAATGGGCAGCAAACAGAAGCTTGCAGTGACCTTGCAATAAAGCATATAATAGCACTCAACCCAAAAGATGTCATTAGCTTTGACAAGCCAAATTGAAATGAAGCAGTTGGATTTGGAAATAATACATTTTAATAACTTTTCTTCCACTATCATCTACTCTTTGAACCACATGGCTTATAAATATGCATGACTGAATGACAGAATAAGCTTCACTAATCAGCACACAGTTCTTTTAGGTTTGTTTTCAGTTACACCACCCTCCTTCTTCTGATGTTTCTTTTTTCAGAAATCTTACTACAGATGTTAGAATGACATACTTTGAAATAGCTGTGCACAAGTCTTAATTTGTTTGTAGCATAAATGCCAGCTTGAAAGACAGACTTCTTTGCAAGCTGCCATGAGCTTCTAGATAAATGAAAGGATATGGAAACTTTATATGAGCCCCTGACCCTCTCTGGCTCTCCTATACAAACATGTAGGAATAGGTAAGAATTTTGACCCATTAGATTTTCAAACAAATGTATGAACTATGAATTAGTAAATATATAGAAGCCATGCATAATGAAGAGAGCCAGTTTGGTGTAGTGGTTAAAAAATATAGGGATAGAAACTGGAAGACCATGAATTCTGGCCACTTACTGGGTGACTTTGGCCAATCACTCTCAGTCATAAGAAGAAAGCAATGACAAGCTATTCTCCAAAAAATTGCTAAACGAAGTAGGGGCATTTGTCCAAATAGTTGTCCAGAGTCAAGACTGATTCAAAGGCGCACACACAATTCATACCGAAATCAGAATGTTGTAACGTGGTTTACAAATATAAAAGCCATACCTTTTGCAAAATAAATGCAAAATTATTTCTTAGCAAAATACTTGCCCCCCAAAAAAGATACTTCATGGATGTCTGTACACAAATGGAAAACTTTTGAAATCTGCAGAAAATGTATGAATGAATATTTTCTGAATCTTTTTCAACAAGTTTATTTATTTATTTATTTATTTATTTATTGAATTTATATACCGCCCTATCTCCCTTACGGGACTAAGTTCATAAACAGTGCGGTCAAACAGAACTCAGGTGAGTAACCTTAGAAAGCAAGCAAAAACAAAACTGGCAGATTCTCCAACCCTACTCAGAATGCATGCTTAAATAAATAAAACAACTCATGTCTTACACTGTGCATTATACCAAGGTGGAATCTATTATAAGAATTTGTCCAAAGATCCATAACCAATTAGAATGGAATTGAAAGTACTACTTAGAGTTCTTCCCCTTTCTCTTAGCATCCAACTGCACTGCCTGAAACACTCTCTAGTTCAGTGGTTCTCAACCTTTTTAATGCCGCGACCCCCAACCGGTCGTAAGTCGAGGACTAAACCGGTCGTAAGTCGAGGACTAAACCGGTCGTAAGTCGAGGACTACCCAACAGGTCGTAAGTCAAGGACTTTCCCTGCCCGGGAGCGCTGCGCATGTGTGGTTCCACCCCCTGCGCCAGCCGAGGCGTAGCTGGCAAGCGGCAGAGACGGAGCAGGCCGAACACCAGCTGGCCCAGCCCAAGGGAGGTAAGGCACCCGCTGGAAAAGGGGGAAAAATGGCGGACAGCCTTGCTTGGTGACACCCGTGAAATGGTCGATCGACCCCAAATGGGGTCGCGACCCATAGGTTGAGAACCGCTGCTCTAGTTGTTGTTGTTTTTAAAAAAACCAATATTTCCAGTTGAGCAACACATTACAAAGTTGCTTTTTTTTTTTTGCAGGTCATTGTGTCATACAAAATTAAAACTGTGAAGCTAACAATACAAATACAACTGTGCATAAGACAATCTCCAAAAACTATTCCTTAAGATATCAGCAGCAAGAGTGAAGATGTTAGTCTTTCTTTGCTCACAGCTTGCAAGTTCCACCTTCAGCAGATGTTTGTCCTTTTCTGCATTAACATTTTGGTTTTAAAAAGCCAAGCTGTGTTTCAAAATTCAATGTGGGAGAAAGAAAGCATCCCAGGTTAAAATAGAAAGCAATAAATAAAGATTTCCAGTGAAGAATAAAAGCTCCTGGAAGCAATTTGGAATATAAGGTAAAAAGAGAGAAAAAAATGGTTTGGTTGAAATTTAATATGCTCTGGGCTTAATTTGCATCAACAGTCCAGGATCCACCTATGGATTGACTTATATTTACAAGTATAGAAAGAAAGATTAAAGACACCAATGATTTATAGACTCTAGGATCTATAAATCTGACGGTAACAGTGTACTGATTATGCAGGATATTGCCTCCTCTTTAAAATAACAAACTGCAAGATGATAGGATGATGGATCTGAATGATTTTTCAGCACAAGAATTTCTAAGATCATCTCCAGAGATTGCTATCAATTTAGCAATGTGGCCATCATTTATAACTTTACCTTCAATTTATTCAAAAAATTCTGTGGGCAATTTACAGGTTAGTTTGCATCCAGCACAGTTCCAGTCAATCCCTAAGCCATATCGGAACAGGCAAACTCACCACCTATCTACATGTCAAAGGACACCAAATGTTCCAAAGTCCTTGGAAATAACATGGTGGGTCATTAGTATGGTTTAATTACTTTGGTTATTCCTCCCTTGTTCCTTTTATGAACATAAGAGCAGCAGGATAGAGATGAAAAGTAGGGCAATAGGTAATCCTTTCTTTATTCTGCACCATAAAAGAAACATACCTTGTAGTAGTTTAAGTCCACTCTTCTTCCAAAAGTTCAGAGTAATTCCNGCTCAGGAATTCTAGGAGTTGAAGTCCACGAGTCATAAAAGAGCCAAGGTTGCCTACCCCTGGGCTAAGAGAAAGGTCCACTGCCATCCAATAAGCTTCAGGATGAGTTTAAATTTGGACCCATGACTCTATTTTTTTTTCCTGATACACAAGTTACCATAGTCATCCATTTTTCTTCACTTTGAAAATCATATAACATGCCTTTCATTTCCTATTTTGATAAATAATGTTTCTTTCCAGTAGTTGAATTCAAACAGAATTAAAGAAGTGTGTGATTCATCAAAGGAAATTAATGAGATACAATAAATTTCTCTGTGATTGGTGTACCTTGTTTGTTCATCCTTATTTCAAAATATTTATAGTTTTCTGTTAGAACAAATTTAGCATGAACATCTCCATGAACATAAACAATGGAAGGGGGTTCATGCTTCTCAACATTGTCTTGAATCATAGGGCAAGGCTCTTCTTTCATCATTGGCGTCACACTCCTAAAAAAAAATATTGATGCAATCTCTTCCTCCAAGAATGATGAAAAGCTCAATAATAGGGTGGGAAATCCATCATGTTTCTCACATTTCAGTGGATAATAATGGCTTTTTCTGTAGACACTCATTCAAACTAAACAGAAATCCTGGACAGAGAAGCAATTGCAGAGATATTATCACAGGCAACATTCTTCACAATCAGTGTAAGAACAATGGGAAGAGTTTGGAGCACAATTGTGTAATTATATACCAACTTGTCTCCTTGCCCCTCTTCATACTTCCATGCCTACCAGCTTGGATAGTGATGGGTGGATACATTAAAGAAAATAATTCCAAACTACACCACTTGATGTTTACTCATTTCCCCAGCCTTAGGTTAATTTTAGATCACGTTTACCTCAGTTTGTGAATTTTGCCTTCCAAAGCAAAAACTGGATGCATTTTTATGTTCTTTTTTCCTTTATATAAATAAGCTTAAATGTATTTTTCCTAGCTAGGGACATTGTCACCAAGCAATTTTTCATTAGAATAATGCTTGGAGGGACACTTTCTCCCAGTAAATGCATTTTGATGCATAGTTTATTTAAAGATGTTTTCTTTAGAGCCATTTTTTTGAGTTACACATTTTTCTCCTTATTTCCAATAATACGGGGGAAAGGCTGTCTTCTCAATTTGGCTCATTGTAAAATATTGGTCCCATGGAATCTACGTATCTGTATTTTATAGGCTGTATGCACACAGACAGGAGCCTGCCTTCCTTCCTTCCTTCCTTCCTTCCTTCCTTCCTTCCTTCCTTCCTTCCTTCCTTCCTTCCTTCCTTCCTTCCTTCCTGTCTACATCATATTCTTACAAAGAACTCTAGGTGACCTCTATATTACATGAAAACATTTATTATTTACAATGCTTATTAGATCAGATCATGTTAAAACCGTTCATGAAAGTTTAACTTTAATTTGAAAAGATCGTTCTTCTTGTTGATTGTGTACCAGATAAAAAATGGCTTTGTTTCTGTGTAATGTGTAAAATCACATCCTACTATCACAATAAAATGACGAAGTAACTATCATAATATGACACAATAGGATTGTTTAAATACTAATTCCATCAATTATATCAAAAATTATCCTAAAAGCTATCTTCCTCCAAGTTTGGTTCTTCAGAAAAGGACGCTTTCAATTTTTTCTTAAATGAGAGTACCAGTGCCTACTTGTTATGAAAGGCCAAAGGGTGCTGATGTTGTGGTTTTGCTTTTATACTCATCTCTTTGCAATTGCTCTGGCTGGCTACACATCCAGATTTCTGCATGCATGGAAGAACCAGGGGACGTGACTTCCCATAATGTTTTGCCATGGAGTTGAAATGAGCACAAAGAATCCAACATTGGAAGATAAAACTCCCTTTTTACGACACCGTAGTCCCTAATCAGGAGAGTTGGGGCGACTGGATGGATCTGAGCATTTATTGCTCAGAACCCCTCCCTGACTCCTATGTGGAGTTCTCAGTCAATATTTTTTCTTTGTGCCCTAAGAGACAAACATCTGCCGTTACCTATGATTGAACTCTCAACCTTCTAAGTGAGAGGCAAGTGTCTCCACAACTAGGCCACCAGCCTGCTCCTGAATACTTAACATTTTTCTTTTACTTTATTAAAATGGTTTTATTGTTTCCAGAATGGATTTTAGAAAGCAGGTCTGGGTTTGTTCAAGTAATGATGACTGTTATAAATCCCCACAGTTCTGCATCCTAGGTGATTTAAGTAATACTTTTGCCTTATAGACCTTTAGCATAACGATTAGGTTACCTGGGTAGTTATAAATAACTAGTTTCAGAAATATTTTACAACTGGCTGTGGCCCTTGTTACACTTCTTTTGAGATGACTTGTCCATGATCCTGTATTGGTGAAAATTACCTCTAGATATGAGAAATAATTCACTTGTTATATAGGCTCCTCATACAAGTACCAGCCAGCTGCATTGGGTACACCTTGTTCCAAATATTATTAATTTGCTCTTGGCCATATTGATTTTCAAGGAAATGGTGCAATAAGCACTCAACTTCCAGAGTAGTCTCCTTAGGCCAATTTGAGATTGCACTGGGAGGACCATATTGTCTTCTGTAAAAGGTATACAATTAATAAATCAATACCTGCTGGTTCAGAAAACAAAAATTAATTTCAGAAAAGACTTGTTTGACTAAAAAAAATGTCTACAGAACTATTAACATCTCCTAATTCTGTTTCAGGTTATAATGTGTGTATTCTAGTTTCACCAATAACAAATGTTACTATTTGATTGCTCTATTAAAATATTTACACATAAGCAAACAAAACAGTTCCTTTTAGACAAAAGCCACATACTGAGATGTTATTTTTCTTAATATCCTGCCTGTCCTTTTCACCTCCATTTTATAGGTTTTCACAGAACTTATTTTTACTCTGAAAACAGTGTTCTAATAAAACATTTATGACCTGAAATATTATGGCAGCGCTAGAGTTTTTATTATCATTATTAGTGAAAAGCTATGATATTTTCTTTGAACATTGTTAGAGAAAGGAAAAGAAAGGTGATGATCAATGGCTTGTAAATATTAGGTTCTACAGGATCTACAAGATGGCAAATCTTTTTGGAATAAGAGAATACAAGTTCTCCAAGCATGGCACTTCTGCTTCAGGTAAAAAACAATTTCTATGATTAAGTAATAACCAATACAAAGAAAGTGAAAAATAAACAGTCGGTCTTGAAGAGGAGAATTTATTGCCACAGTTTCTTTCCCTTAATTCTTGATTACAGTACAGGAGGAATGCATGCAAAATCACTGAAGTGTGAAGTTGGAAAGGACTATAAGGATCATCTTTTCCAACCCTTGCAAGGTGCAGGTAAGCTAATTAAAATACCCTCAAATAATATTGAAAAAGAGGCTGTCCACCTCCTTCTTAAAACTTCCAGAGATGGTGAACCCACATTCTCTCTTCAGATGATTGTTTCTGGTGTCATAAAAACCTGACCATCAGTTTCTATTTATATTCAAATGATTTATATTTATATTCAAATAAACCAGGGCATGATGATTCTTTAAAGTCTATTCTAATCATGATCAATTGTTCAGGTTAAAATGCATGTTTGCTATGAGCCAAACACATGATGTACAAAGGGGCTTGCTTTGGATCATGATGCTACATCTGCCATTTGCTTTTCATGCTTGGGAGTAGTTTCCCCAACCAGCCTCTCATTGTCTGCCATTCCAAGATCTAATCTTAATGTTCAAACTTACTTTGAAAAACTCTTTTTTCCAACGGTCCTTTAACGACATCATGTTGTATTTGTGTTAATGTGAACGTTTCATATTTTAAATCATAGCTTACCAATTCTTTTACTGTGGAGTTTCATTCCATCTATCCACCTCATGAACTGTTGGCTTTGTTATCTTTTCCATAGGTGTGTCAGTTCTCATGATGTGCCCTAAGTATTATAGTTTTGTTTCATGATCCTTGCTTACAATGAGCATTCTGACTTAGTTTTCTCTAGTACAAACAATACAAAGCAATCCTCCTCCGCATCTTAGCTCAAAAAAACCCCTCAATCTTCTTCCTCTTCCTCTTGCTCGGACTCCATTTCTCACATCCCTAACATCGTCAGGATAAATATAGAGCTAACCATTCTAATTTTTGTCTTCTTCTGGGCTCCTTTGAATTTTTTTCCTATTATGCTCCACAGGCCTTTCAAATCCATCTTCTATTTTGAGGGAGTACTGTCTAAAGTTCCAGAACTCCATATTTAAAGGTGCAATTGCTTATTTTGTGATCAATGAGAAGCTGATTAAGGAGCAAAAAAAAAATTGGTTGGGCTCTAGACCACATCTCCATCCACAGACACTTACATACACTGTACAGTACAAAAATAACAAAATTAGTAAAAAAAAAAAAAAGATCAAATAGATTCAGCCCCCAACACAGTCCACATACTTCATTTTTCTCTTAACCTGATTGTAATTCTGGGTTGTATATCTTCTGGCTCCCGGAAAGGACAACCTGGATGAGTTCTTTAGCTAACAAAACTGTCCCCATCTTGGAATTCACAATGAAGAATAAATATGTGAATTGTTACTAGATAAGAGCATCTGACAATGTATATTCCAGGCTGTCTCTCTATTGTGCCTAAATACTTGATGTAATATATGGCTCTTGGTTCATCTTAAGTCATGACACCAATGAATTTTCTAATTTACTACTTCACTGAATCACCCTCCCGAATAGCAGCATAAAAGAAGAGCAGCTCTTTCTACTTGTCCCAAAAATCTGAGAACAATATATAGGAAGGAACAAAAATTACAGTGACAAACATGCACAATTAGCAGAGAAGTAGCGTTTTTAGAAAACTTACAAATATATTTGCTTTGCTCCAAAAGATTTGGAGTAATCAGGAATGATTTTCCAATATGTTCCACTGAAAAATACTCAAGCACAGGTAAAAGTGAACTCAAAGAAAGTTATGCAAAACATTGTATTTTCCACATTGTATTAGAAGTCCTGAAACTTGAACATTTTTTAAATCAATTTAATTTTATTGCTGGGTTTCCTGGATCAAAACAGTAGGAACTAAAGCAGACCCCTAACTCTTGAATTTATTTTCCATTGGACTGATGCTATGAGACTACAGTGACATAAGGAATAGAATCTGAAGCTCTTTGAGAGTTATATTTATTTAGGGCAACATGTGGGAATAAAAATTATTCCTCAAGGGAGTGTGATCTAGCAAGGCATTTTCTCCAGTTGCATTATAATTGCTTCTGCCTCAATAATGCAATAGAAACAAAATGCCCTTCTGTTCCCATTAGCCGCTGAAAAAACTTACCATGTGACAAGCGTATTTTGATCACATAAATATATAACTATATGGTTATCTCTTTCTCTCTTTTTCTAAAACGTCCTATTAATTTAATAGGATTTTCTGCTAAAATGAAATGTTTTGGGAAGGAGATAGCATTAAAAGAAGTACTTTTTATTATTGAATACTTTGGTTAAAAAAAAGTTTAAAAAGGGGCATTTTGGGGTAAAATAAACCCTAGCAATGCAAATGCCTGTGAGAATAACCTTGGGAGACAGGAGGAAGAACCACAGCCTAGACTATGATCAGGTAGAAGATCTTAGCCCATGGAAGGGATGGAGACAGAGAAAGCATCTCAGATGGGACCCTTCTTATTTCTCTGGAACTCAATGTGCATGCCATCTGGTCACATGGGCTCAAGAAAGACCAATTCGTTAAAGGAAGAAAGTGGAGAAAGAAGGAGTGTTAGGTATGTTTGCCAGCATTAATTATTTACATAAAAAAGATAAAAGCAGGATATAAATAAATTAATTAATAAAGCCATTGTGTTAAGTTTAGGAAGTTGCGTGCCACTAGGTGTTTGGATAAGTATGCAGAGGGGAATATACACAGGTCTGGTAGTGGATTATTAGACCACCATGTCCCCAACTGTGCATATACATATACACAGCCCAAAGCAATCGCTTGAGTGTGGTGTTAAAGCCCTTTAAACCCCATTTAGAAAAATGTCTATTTCAATGTTGCTGATAGAGAGGCAATTTGATGGAACCAACAGGTCTAGACTCAGGGCACTGTAGATCCCGAAATCCATTAAATTCAGTACCATGAACAGTTCTATCTTCTTGCAACGACCAACAGATACGAACTTAAAAGCTTCTATTAAAATGCTTAAAGATCAATTTAATTTGCTAATTGCGGATCAGGTGGCCACTAACTTGAAGTATATTAAACATAATACATTTGCTAATGCAAATAAACCTGGGAGATGGCTGGCCTACCAATTACGTAAGAGGCAAAAAGCTAGATCTAAAATTTTGATTAAGGATCGTGAGATTTATCAACAAGAACTGATTAAAAAGGCATTCACTGAATTTTATTCGCATTTATATTCTTCAGAGACTATTAAAAGTGAAGATATTGACAAATATCTACAATCTTCATCTATATATAAACTTACATTGGATCAACAGAAACTTATGAATGAAGAGATTACTACAGATGAAATTCTAAATGCAATTAAACAACTGAAAGCTGGTAAAGCCCCTGGAACAGATGGTTTGACAGCAATTTATTATAAGTCATTGTCAGCTGTAATGTTACAACCTTTAAAAACACTATTTAATAGAATTATGTTGGGAGAACAAATACCACAGTCTTGGACAAGAGCTTTTATATCTTTGATACCGAAGGATGATAAGGAAATTTTGGAACTTAAAGATTACAGACCTATTTCTTTGTTGAATGTGGATTATAAAATCTTTGCAAAAGTTTTGGCTAATAGACTGATGCAGATATTGCAACACTATGTACATGATGATCAAACTGGCTTTATATCTGGAAGATACATGAAAAACAATGTTAGACAAATTGTAAACTTATTGGAATATTTGGATAAGAATAATCAAATACCATCGGCTTTTATCTTTCTTGATGCGGAGAAGGCCTTTGATAAACTGGAATGGCAGTTTT
>NW_015392893.1:15340-16458 GCF_001527695.2 Protobothrops mucrosquamatus
CTGGATGTAAAAGAAACGAACTTGATGTTATACTGCTTAACTGCTGCCCGCTTATTGATAGCTCAAAATTGGAAGAGTAAAATTTTACCTACAATGGAAGACTGGAGATTGAAAGTTTCATACCTTGCTGAGATGGCAAAGATTTCGGCTTATTTGAAGAATCATTCAAATGAACAATTTTTATTAATATGGAGAAGATGGATTGTTTATATTCAAAAGAAGCATAGAGTGGTGGAATATAATTTAGGTTTTTAGAAAAAATTTTCTTTTCTTTTATATATTTTACCTATTCATGTAGAATAATATACTTTGTGGAGTTAGAGATATTAATATTTGCTTAATTATATCTGAATATTATCCTGGGATTGGTTTGGGAAGTCCGGGGGGGTGGGGGGTTTTCATATAACATTGTGTAATATTTGTGGGAAAAAAATTTTCTTTTTTATTTTTTTGAAAAACAATAAAAAATTTATATTGAAAAAAAAAAAACAGTTCTATCTTCTTTTCCCTAATACTGGTGGGGAGGGCAGGAGAATAACAGGTTTTGGACATGATTGCTAGTTTAATTTGATGTGTCTCAAACTCAGAAGCAAATCGCACTACACTACATCACTGCCACCTCTTCTGTGTAAACCCATACCAAAAAAACAAAAAACTCACAAAATAATTTCCTCACATTTCCCTGCTCCAAGGCAGCAACCTGCTGTACTAAAACATAATCTAAAGAATGTTGGTAGTAGAAGCAGGAAAATCCAAGTTCCAATTCTTCCTTGGCATAGAAGCCAGATGGGGAGTTTTGAGCCAACCACTTTCTCTCAGACCAAAGCCAACATCAGATTCTATGATGCAACATCCTTTGTTGCATCATTGATTAATGGCTTTGCTGAGCAAACTAAGCAGGTACATCAGATTGTCCACTAGGACCTCGGAGTCCTAGTGGACAATCACCTAAATATGAGCCAGCAGTGTGCTGCAGCTGCCAAAAAGGCCAACACAGTGCTAGGCTGCATTAACAGAGGGATAGAATCAAGATCACGTGAAGTGTTAATACCACTTTACAATGCCTTGGTAAGGCCACACTTGGAATACTGCATCCAGTTTTGGTCACCGCGATGTAA
>NW_015392894.1:0-8511 GCF_001527695.2 Protobothrops mucrosquamatus
GGAGGACGGGGAGGAACATGGGAAAAGCCTTGGGGGGTCCTGGGTTCTTGCCAGCCACTCCTGCTTCCTCTCAAAATTTCAGCCATGCTGAGCTCAGCACAATCTTTGCACGCCTGGTATTGTAGCCTCCTGGAACCAGCATCACAACTTTTCCTGTAGCAGCAAGGAGGGGTGTCAATTTATATCACACAGCTTTACATTGCTGCTGCATGCTTCTCACCACCATCAAAATCCTTAACCCAAGTGAACAAACGGGCAGAAGACTAGCAGAGGGCATCCATACACACCAACTGGCAGCCAGAAGTCCTCGACCTCGCAACGCATGGACAGATTTAACCAGCAGTTCAATTTGGAAACTATTAGCGTTTTAAACCGAGCCAGATCCAAAAATGCTAGAGAATTCCTGGAAGCTTGGCATTTAGACAAATCAGCCCTCAATAGATACATGGAGATAAACCACATTTACAAGCCATTCAAAAGAGACAATAAAAAACCTAGGAAGGGAACAAAAAGACTAGAACACATCCTCTCCAGCAGCCCACATTCAAATAAGCTGGATTCCCACAACACACAGAACAATACAACCCATTTGTGCAAACAAACCACAGCGGCAGAAAAGAGAGCAGGCAGCAGCCAACCATTTAATGGACCCTGGATTAATGGATTCACACATCATGCTATTCCGAGATTTAATGTGGAACATACCTTAGGTTAGCAAATTTGGGCTGCAGAATCACACCACCACTAGATAGCAGAAAGATGGGAGTTTCTGTACCTCTGGTAGCCACCCATATTTTTGCAGTCTTTTGCCATAATGAACTGCTAATGGCTTCTTCACAGAACATAATCAAAATAAAAGAAACCATATTATGGCTACATACACATGACCCATTAAAGACCTAGGTCAGTGGTGGCGAACCTATAGCACGGGTGCCAGAGGCAGCACTCAGAACCCTCTCTGTGGGCACGTGCGCCATCGCCCGAGTCCTAGGCCTTCAGCTGGGTTTTATAAAACCTTTTCGCTTTAGGTCTCCGCTGCCGTGTGCAAAAAAAAAAAAGGTTCAATCAGTCAATTTCAACTTCTCGCGGGGAAAAAAAAGATCTTGCAAAGTTGGAACTGATTGATTGAATTTTTTAGTCCCACTCAGTCTGCCGTTACCACCGCATGCCCACCCAATTGGCCACACCCACCCAATTGGCCATGCCCACCCGGCACCCGACGATGCATAAGTGGGTTTTGGGTTGCAGTTTGGGCACTCAGTGTCTAAAAGGTTCGCCATCACTGACCTAGGTTGTATTCATGCAACGCAGTATATCACAAACTAGCCAACCGTTATTTAATTACTGTGCTTTGTAAAGCCAACCCATGGGGTTAGTTTCAGATTCAGGGTGTCAAATGGGCTCTAAAAATTAGATTCAATAAATCATGGGCACCTTGCCATGTAGACCTAATATCTCTAATACATCATGTGAATCTATGTCCTGAACCAAAACGAGGTTAAACAAGAGTATCTTATGCAAGCGTTGTACTAAGTTTTATTATTGGGTCACTTCCTCAACTCCATTTCTATATATAACCTGTGTCTGAAAAAGAGTAATATTTCAAAATTAACTCAGTCTTCTAGTCTCCACATACACAGCCAGGGGTCTGAAGTGGTACCTTGGTATTCAACTGCTTTGAAATTCATCAAATCTGGAACGCAACGCATTTTGATGCAAAAATTTTGTCCCGGTACTCATCATTTGTTTGGTACTCAACGCACAAAACTAGAACTTGTTGCTGCTGGCTGTCTTGTGGCTCACTACATTATTCCTTATGAAAAAAATCTGTTTGGTACTCATAGTTTTTCTGTCAGAACCCATATTATTAAAGGGGGGGCTCTTTCCTATTTCTCTTTTCTTCCATTACTCTGGGTTCTGCCATGCTCCTGAAGGGGAGGGGGAAGACGCTGCGGGCTGTCTCTTTGTTTCTATCACTACAATGTATCCCTTCCACTGTCTCTGCATACTTGCTCTCTAAACTGTCTCTCCCTTGATGAAAGGAATGTGCCTCCAGCCATCTGGCTTATATCCCGTTTCGGAAGGGAAGGTGCGAAGACCCAACAACACCGCTATGAGCCTGGGAAACACCAGTGTTATCAGCTCTTTCCCACAATGGACTTAACACTTGAGGATTGGCCCGTTCAAACTGACCGAATGAACTATTGGGGTAGGGTTTGCTTGGGACTCTTTTAACCTATTGATCTGAGCGGGAAACCCTCAGATCCGGTCTATTATGCCTGCTATCAGCTTCTCCTAATAAAAGTTCCTTTGGAAGAAACTGCTTCCATGAGTTCTGCTTTCTTAGGATGAGGTTTTGAAGTGGGCCCTGATATTTTCATACTCATTACGCCTCCTGGAACCAATTAACGATGAGTACCGCGGTACCACTGTAATTAAAACTCCAGAAATTTTACAGTCAGTTAAGCAACACAAAAAAATTGTGTTCCCACCAAACCTGGCAATCCCACTTTAAGTGTGAAATGTTACCCAGGCCTATGGATAGATCCTATACCCACAAATAATACATAGCAGGCTAAGTGAATTGTGGAAATCCAATTTATGGCTTAGTACGATATGTAAATCAAGCTCCTGTGGATTTTAAATCAGCCAAACAACTGTTGTTTACTCAAATTCTGCTTTTGTACTTACCCAACCCAGTTAAAAAAATAAACCTCCAATATAATGAACCCAATGTACTGCAGAAAAGGGTCACACAATAAGCCAGGCATGTCAAACTCGCGACGTCACATGACATCGCGCGACGTATCGGAGCTTTTTCTCCATTGCCGGCAATGGGGTGGGCGCGGTTTTGGGATGACGCGTCTGGCCCGTGGGCCGGCAGTTTGACACCCCTGCAATAAGCTATACATCAAAATAAAAGCCTATTTCAGCTTTGCATGTGGTACTAACACAGCTACTTCTTTAACTGACTTACTGTGAATCCAGCCACTGTATACAGAAATGATTTTTAAAAAATGTCCCTTTGGCTGTAGATCGGGTTACCAAGTATGAGCTGCAAAGATCAGGATGACTGACTAATTGATTATGTGTCAACTCTCCAGAATGATCTGGTCCAGTGATGGCGAACCTTTTAGAGACCGAGTGCCCAAACTTTAACCCAAAACCCACTTAGGTATCACCAGGTGCCGGGTGGGTGTGGCTACAGTGGTCATGGCAGATGGGTGGGCGTGGCCAACTCGATGTTGCTCCTGGGGAGGGACACCTGTGGGGGCCGGGCAGGGTTGGGGGAGATTCAGGGGGTCTCTGGTGGGTGGGGCGATGGACAGGAGGCTGGTCCTGCAGGGTGAGGCGAGGCAAGGCGAGGCAGGGCGAGAATGCCATTGTCGCAGGGCGAGGCAGGGGCCTGGCATCATCGGCCCCCACACACAGAGGCCAGCAAGCGCATGGGTGCTGGGATGCATCCGGCCACGTGAGACCTCGGCGAGTTAGCGGGCGGCTGGTTGAAGAGGATGGTTGCCATCTCCGGGGCATGGCGCGGGTGCCCACAGAGAGGGCTCTGAGTGCCGCCTCTTGCACGCGTGCCATAGGTTCGCCACCACTGATCTGGTCCTTCAGGTCTTCCAATGGGACACCCATCAACACTGCAACTTAATCCATCCACCTTGCTGCTAGTCTCCATCTTATTTCCTGTCACATTTCCCAACATTATACCTTATAGAGAGCTAAGTCTAAGCATTATATGTCCAAAGTACTATAATTTGAGCCTGATCATTTTTGCCTTGAGTCAGAAGCCTGGGGTGATTTGTTCAATGATCCATTAATTTCTTTTCTTGGCTGTCTGTAGAACTCTCAGAGTCTTCTCCAACCCCAAAGTTCAAAGTCATCAATACTCTTTCTCTTGTATTTCTTCAAAATCCAACATTCACATCAATAGAGTGTCACAGATCTTTCTAGGTATAGACACATCAAAGCATCTGAATATTTTTTTCCCCAAGCCCTTCATGTCTTCTCTATCAACTGCAAAGTGGGTTTTGACTGCTGGTTCCTTTACTGTTGATAGCTGATCCTAAAAGGCAAAAGTTATCCACTTTAACATTTTCATTAGCAGCTGTAAAGCTGATTGCTGTACTGATTGTCACGAGTTTGGTCTTCTTTATATTTAATCACATTTTTTTCACTGTGCTCCTTGAATTTTATTACTAGAGCTTTTAGATCATTTTCATTTTCATCTGAGTAGTGACAGTAGCATAATGCAGGTTATTGATGCTTCTCCCTCCGAATTTAAACCAAGTTTATCTTCTTCCAATTCACGTTGCTCAATACATATTCAGCATATGAGTTGAATAAATAAGAGGGGAGTCGACAGGCTTGTCTCAGTCTTTTGTCAACCTGGAGCGAGTTTGTTTCACCATGTTCCACCCGTACTGTGATTTTCTCTTCTGTGTACAGGTAGTCCTCAACTTACAATCACAATAGATCCAAAAATTTCTGTTGCTAATTGAGAAAGTTGTTCCGACAACGGACGAATGGCTGCAAAAATTGATGGAGTTAGCAGAGATGGCTAAATTGACTGCTTTGATCAAAGAAAAAAATACAAATACTTTTATTTCTACTTGGAAACCGCTTCTGGATTTTGTGCTTGGGGTGGGGGGAAAAATGAAAATTTGATTTGGGGTTTTACCAATTAGATAGATTTGTTGTTATAGAAATGGCCAGTTTAAACTACCATTTATTATGTAAAAGTAAAAAGTTGAGGTTTGATATTAATGCCTTATTCTACTGCACTAAAGGGAGTTGGAAGTCAATGCCTTTTCTTTCTTTTTCCCCTTCTTTTCCTCATTTTTCCTTTCCCTTTTCTCTTCCCTATGTTTCCTACTATTTGCTTTTGCATTGTTTTTTGTATAACATAAACTAATAAAACTGTTAAATGGGAGAAAGTTGTTAAGTCAATTTTGCCCCATTGTATGACCTTTCTTGCCACCGTTGTTAAGTGAATCACTGCAGTGGTTAAGTTAGTAGCTGGGTTGTTAAATTAATCTGGCTTCCCCATAACTTAGCTTGTCAGAAGGTTGCAAAAGAGGATCACATGACCCCGGGACATTGCAAGCGTGATAAATATGGATCAGTTGCTAAGCATCTGAATTTTGATCACATGACCATGGGGATGGTGCGACGGTCATAAGTGTGAAAAACGGACATAAGTCACCTTTTTCAGTGCCATTGTAACTTTTAATGGTCACTAAATGAACTGCTATACATCAAGGTCTACTTGTATAGGTTTTGCACGACAATGAGATATTCCAGGATTCCCATTTCTCTAAGCACATACCACATCATGGCATGACTAATGCAATCAAAGGCCTTTCTATAATCACTGAAGCACATATTGAGTACTTTTTAGTATTAGTTTGCTTTCTCAGTTATCCAGATTGTTTCAACAATAATGTCTCATATTCCTTGGCCTTTTCGTAAAGCCAGCTTGAACATCTGAGATCTCTTCTTCCATGTAGGGCTCCAATCTGCACTGGAGGATGTTAAGTTTTATTTTGCTAGAATATGGATTTAAGGATATGATACGATTATATTGCACTCTGTTAACTCTTCTGTCTTTGGTATTGGCATGTAGAACTCTTCCAATCTGCTGGCCAATGCATCATTCTCCAGACTTGCTGACATAATAGGTTAGATATTTCACAGCTGCTGTTTCTTTTGCTTGCTATATTCCTGTACATATTCCATAAATTCCTCTAGACCTCTGATCTGGAAATGATTGTACTTTTGATCTAACTTTATCTTTTAATACAGGGGTCCCCAAACTGTGGGCCATGGCCCATTACCAGGCCGTGGCCAGCGGGGCGTGGAACAGGTCCGCCAACCAAGAAAGATTGGAGACCTCTGTTCTAATACTAAAGATTATTTTAAGTAGGGAATTGTATCTTGGGTGTTGATACCTCCACTATATAGTGGCCTAGTGGTTGAAGGCACTTGCTGACAAAGATTTGGGGAAGATCTCAACATGGAGAAGGAAGGAGCGCCTGAAACCAGGACCCTGGCAGTGGCTGCTACCTCAGAGGAGGGAGCGCAGGCCAGCGCGCCGGTGGAGAAGGAACTTTTTCAGGTCTCTCAGATGGGGGCAAAACCAAAGCCGCAAGGACAGCAGATCTGGTCATCAGAATGGACCTTACCCAGTGGAGACTCTAGACACCTCGAGACAGCCTTGCCACAATCAAGTGCTTCGACGGCAGACAAGGTCGAGCTGCAAAGACGGGCTTCCTGCAACTCGCGTTCCCCGGACCTGTGGAGAAACACAAAATTGATGACTGCTGAGGACTTGGGTGAGTGGAAATACCTGTCCGCAGTCCGTAGTCAATCAGTGGAGAAGTTGGTGGAAAGATTTGAGGAGCTAAAGATGAAAAGTAGAGAACAACCCTCCTGTTCTCCATATGTGAGCGATCATGATGATTGGCAAGGCAGCCACCAACTCATGCCAAGGGGAAGCCCCACTCCCACCTGCGCAGGTCAAGGAGCTTTCCCGTCCTCGAAGCCACCTACCATGGCCTCCAGCCCCGCAGGGAGAGACAGCTCCAGTTGTTGCCCCTCCAAAAGCCCAGATCACCAGCGGCGAGATAAGAGCCCAAGCCGTCACCAGGACAGCCGAAGCCCAGATCAATGTGCTTACTGGCCACCCAGCCCGGTGGCCACACAATTTACTGAACCCCTATACTTAGAAATAGGTGAGCACTGGGAGTTCATTTGTTTTATGCTGGTTCTGAAAATGACTGAGGAGGTGATCCTATGGCTAGTCTGGTTAAACAAATGGAAGCCGTTTATCTGATAGGAGAAGGGAATGAGGACTGTGAGGTTACCTATAGGACCCAAGCCACCTCTTAACTCAATGGACATTACAGGAGAACTTAGCCCACCCAATGAGCTAGCACAAATAACTGCCTTGTCTCAACCAGGCGAGCCACTCATCCCCAGCGAGTACCAGGACCTAGCGGAGGCATTTAATGAGAAAGAATGCGACATCCTGCCTCCCCACTGACCCAATGATTGCTCTATCAAACTGTTACCGGGAGCCAAACTCCCACAACCGAGAATGTACGCTATATCCCCCCTTGAAATGGAGGAGATGCAGCAGTATGTGGACAAGAACCTAGCAAGGGGATTTATCGAACAGGCCAAGTCTGCCGTGGGAACCCCGGTGTTATTTAAAGAAAAAAAAGACGGATCGCTTCGACTCTGTGTGGATTATAAAGGTCTGAACGCTGTGAGCATGGAAAACAAATACCCCCTTCCCCTCCTGAAGGACTTACTAACCCACCTGGCAAAGGGGAGTGTCTTCACTAAATTGGACTTGAGAGAGGCATATTACCGGGTGAGGATAAAGGAGGGAGATGAGTGGAAGACTGCCTTTAACTGTCCCATGGGGAGCTACCAATTTAAAGTCATGCCACTTGGACTACAGGGGGCTCCAGCTGTCTTCATGCAGCTGATCAATCAGGTACTACATGACCATTTATACAAAGGGGTTTTGGTGTATTTGATGACATCCTGATATACAGCACTAATATGGTTGACCATGTAAAACTAGTGAGAGAGGTGCTAAAGAAACTGTTGAATGCCAAACTTTATGTTAAACTATCAAAGTGTGACTTTCACCAGACCCAACTAGATTATCTTGGCTACAGAATTTCCAGTGAAGGCATTGAAATGGACCCGACCAAAGTGAAAGTCATAATTGAATGGCAGCCCCCAAAGACTCACAAATAGCTCCAGAGCTTTCTGGGATTCACCAACTTCTACCGCCAGTTCATCCCCTCCTTTGCTGAAATTGCCTTACCCCTAATGGAATTACTAAAAACAGGCAAGGAGGAAGGAAAGCCACGTCCGGGCCAACCATTAGCATGGACTATGAACTGTCAAACTGCTTTTGAGAATTTAAAAAGGCTATTT
Organism: Protobothrops mucrosquamatus; assembly: GCF_001527695.2. NCBI lineage: Eukaryota > Metazoa > Chordata > Lepidosauria > Squamata > Viperidae > Protobothrops > Protobothrops mucrosquamatus. The sequence continues at coordinate 7,960 of NW_015392894.1, forward strand.
GCAGTCAAACCGGTTTTAAAGCCCAGGGAAGACCTTTGTGATTCAGGCCGATGCCAGCGATGTGGCCGTCGGAACTGTGTTATTGCAAAAGAATAAGAGTGGGACCCTACAACCCTGCGCCTACACCTCGAAAAAATTCAGAGTGCGAGAGGAGGTGGGCTGTGTGGGAGAAGGAAGCCTTTGCGATCCGATAGGCTCTATTAAACTGGCGACACTATCTAGAAGGGAGCAAGGTGCCTTTCGAGGTATGGACTGATCACAAAAACCTAGAAGCACTGAAAACTCCCCACAAATTGTTCCCAAAACAAGTACGATGGGCGCAATACTTTAACTGGTTTAATTTCACCCTAAAGTACCGTATATACTCGAGTATAAGCCGAGTTTTTCAGCCCATTTTTTGAGCTGAAAAATGCCCCCCTAGGCTTATACTCGAGTCAACATTTTTCCCCAGTTCTTTGTGGACCTACAATATCCGAGCACCGTTTAAAGAGACGCCGAAGGAAGACGGTGCCCAACTGCGCGCCTTTCCCCGCTTTGCAGAAACGCCTGGAT
>NW_015392894.1:9837-12878 GCF_001527695.2 Protobothrops mucrosquamatus
CGTGGGGCGTGTTATCAACTATTGCTCCTTTGTGCAAAGTGCTACAATCGTGCGCCGTTACCAGAGGGGTGGGGTTGCAAAGAGGCCGATTAGCCCAGGCGGAAAAATGTGTGTGCTGAAAAATGCTCCCTCGGCTTATACACGAGTCACCATTTTTTACCAGTTTTTTGTGGTAAAATTAGGTCCTCGGCTTATATTCAGGTCGACTTATACTCGAGTATATACGGTACATACCAGGGGAAAAAAACTTCTTAGCTGATGCTTTATCCAGACTACCCCAGTACAAGAGCCAGCATGAAGAGGTTAATGAAGCAATTATTTCCACTTCACAAACTGCTTCTCAACTCACGCCACGTAGAGTCCCGCCTTCAAGAGCCCCAAACCCTGATGACCCTGGGGCAAAGAAAATAAAATGAGAGCTCCTCACCGACCAATGGTTCAAGGACAATCAAACCTCCCTAACTTGCAGGGATGGTTTGGCTTACAAAGAGGGAAAGCTGTACTTGCCCGAGACCCTCCACCTTAATGCCCTCCGTCAAAACCATGATGTAAAACAGGCTGGGCACTTTGGATATTTAAAAACACTTCGCCTCATCCATCAACAATTTTGGTTGCTGGGGTTGAAACGGGACATAGAAAACTATGTCCGGAGTTGTGCTGTATGTGCCATCATGAAAAAAATTCCAGGGAAACTCCCTGGGTTATTACAACCGGTGGCGGACCCTTCCCAAACATGGGAAGAAATTGCTATGGATTTTATAGTAGACCTACCTGAAAGTAGGGGAAATACTGTCATCTGGACTGTGATAGATCTGTTTTCAAAGCAGGCTCACTTTATTACCTGAAAATGGCTCCCATCCACCCAACGACTAACCAAGATGTTCCTGAAACACATCTACAAACTGCATGGCGCACCAAAATGAATAATCTCTGATAGGGGGTGCAGTTTACAGCTAGGTTTTGGAGGAGTTTTCTTAAACTAATTGGCTCATCTCAAGGACCCATCTACCCATCTACTAATGGAGCAGCTGAATCTGCGAACTCAATGGTGGAACAGTATCTCCGATGCTATGTGGATTATCAACAAACGAACTGGACTGACCTCCTCCCTTTCACAGAGGTGGCTTACAATAACACTGTTCACAGCAGCACTGGCTTCACGCCTTTTGAATTGGCCACAGGAAAAGAGTTCAGTTCAATACCCGAATATCCCCAAGGACCCTCCACTTCCCAGACTCTTGATCAATGGTGAGGGGGTGGGAGGAAGTCTGAAAAACCATGAAAACTGCTTTGAAAAAGGCTTCCGAGACATACAAAAAACAGGCAGATAAAAAAGGGCTCCTCAAAGGACATTCCAAGTTGGGGAAAAGATTTATCAGTCAACCAAATATTTACGGCTTAAGTTACCTAGTAAGAAGTTAGGACCAAAGTACTTAGGACTCTTCCCCATTGTAAAGATCATTAACCCGGTCACGGTAGAACTAAAACTTCCCAGGCTCTTAGGGAAAGTTCACCCTGTTTTCCATTGTAGCCTTTTCGGAATTCCACCTTAAGACTTCCCCCTAAGAAGGCATCTGGACCTCTCATAGTGGCAGGACAGACTCACTATGAAGTAAAGTTTATTCTTGATTCAAGAATTTTTAAAGGGAAATTGCAGTACTTAGTGCAATGGAAGGGATATCTGTTGTCTGAGGCCACCTGAGTGAAATCTAGCGATGTAAAAGCTGATAGACTCATTAACAGGTTCTATAAGAAACACCCTAACAAACCAAGAGGTAACCCCTAACCTGTGATTTTGTTTGCTTTACAGGATTTGTCCTTTTTGTAAGGGGGGCCGGATGTCAACGCTGCTAACATCGGATGCTCTTGCTTTGACAACAGATGGAAATGCAGCCATTTAGTTGATGCTGGGAGGGGGAATGTGGATGAGAGTCCAGCTAGTCATAACAATAATAACTCAGACGTGGGAACCCAAGGTCATTGGGCCCGGAGTTGATAGAGTTTTGGTGGGCTGGAGAGCTGGGGAGAAAGCCCTGCTTCAAGCTAATTGGGGAATGTAATTTATGACTGTTTATTGGAGGAGGGAATTGTGCTTTGTTACTTTGTACCCAGGGGAGGGGAATTTAGTTTTTGGTTTCAACTATGTACTGCCGATACTTTGTTTCGTGAATAAAAGATTCTTTAAGGTAAACAATGCCTCGAAGTTCTTTTGAAGAGTTTCATCTGTCGGAACCATGACATTTGAGAGTTCAATCCTATGCAGCAGCAGATATTTCTCTCCTAAGGCTCAAAGAAAAAATATCTGCTGCGAACTGTGCATGGCATCAGGAAGGGCATCCAGACAGTAAATGCTCAGCTCCGTCCAGTCTCCCCAACTTTACCCCAAATTAAGGGATTGCAGAGTTGTAAAAGGGGAGTATATCTCCACTGTACAATGTACTCCCAGCATACTCCTTCCATCTTTGTTTGATCTTCCTGAAATCAATTATTATTCATCCGCTGGCATCTGGTATACCAGCTTGAGAGTTAGAACTGCCTTCTGATTTCAGAAATCTTTGGGGAGATTTTCCTTGCTTTTCCATGTCTGTTTCCATCTTTAATATCTTTTCAGATACCCTTGTAATACTGTTTCTTCTCTCTTCTAACAGCTCTCTGAAACTCTTTGTTAAGTTTCTTTCCAAGATCTTTATCTTTCTTGGCTTTAGCCCTTTTTCCTTTCGGCAAATTTCCACCCTACGCTCTGACATCTAGTTTACTTTTTCTGTTCTTGGTCTTTGCCATCTATTTTCACATTCATCCTTAACAATTTCGTGGATTTTATTCCACGGTTCCTCTGATTCCTAAGAATGAAGTTCAGAGCTTCAAAGCAGTTCCTGATGTTCTCCCTGGAAACTGTGCATATAGGGCCAAGATCAGATTGCGGAAGCCAGCTGGCTTTCATCTGCTGCCTTAGCTCAGCTTGGAACTGGCAAGCAAGCAACTCATGGTCTGTTCCACAGTCAGCCCCTGACCACAGCTTCATGGTTTTACACATAGCCCTC
>NW_015392894.1:14228-19557 GCF_001527695.2 Protobothrops mucrosquamatus
AAGAATGAAGTTCAGAGCTTCAAAGCAGTTCCTGATGTTCTCCCTGGAAACTGTGCATATAGGGCCAAGATCAGATTGCGGAAGCCAGCTGGCTTTCATCTGCTGCCTTAGCTCAGCTTGGAACTGGCAAGCAAGCAACTCATGGTCTGTTCCACAGTCAGCCCCTGACCACAGCTTCATGGTTTTACACATAGCCCTCAACCTACGACCACAATTGGAATCAGAATTCCCATTGCTAAGCAAAGCGGCTGTTAAGTGAGTCATGCCTGATCATTGCCATGGTTGTTAAGTGAATCCCTGCAGTTGTTAAGCTAATCACACTGTCATTAAGTGAATCAGGCTCCCCCCGTTGCTTTTGCTTGTCGGAAGCTTGGCTGGGAAGGCCACAAATAGAAATCATGTGATTCCAATAATCGTCGTAAACTACGGAGGATGCTGCAATGGTTGTAAGTCCAAGGACCTATTTTAAGTCACTTTTTTCAGTGCTCTTGTAATTTTGATCATGAAACAAATGGTTGTAAATCAAGGACTACCTCTAACAGACAACGTCCAACTTCTTGTACCAGTAAGGAAGTCCTCGACTTACAACCACTCATTTAGCGACCATTCAAAGTTACAATATCGCTAGGGGGAAAAAAGGACTTACAACCAGTCCTCACGTTTACAACCTTTGCAGCATTCCTCACAATCCGATAATCAAAATTTGGGCACTTGGCATCTAGCATGTTTTTACAACTTTTGCAGCATCCCAGGGTCACGTGATTGGTATTTGCGACCTTCCCGGCCAGCTTCAGACAAGTAAAGTCAATGGGGGAAGCTGCATTTGCTTAGTGACCGCATGGTTCACTTAACAACTGCAATGATTCACCTAACAGCCATGGTGAAAAAAGATTGTAAAATTGTCTTATAATTCAGGGGTCTCCAACCTTGGCATGTTTACGACTTGTGGACTTCAACTCCCAGAATTCCTCAGCCAGCATGGCTGGCTGAGGAATTCTGGGAGTTGAAGTCCACAAGTCGTAAACATGCCAAGGTTGGAGACCCGTTATAACTGTTGCAGCATCCCAATGGTCACATGATCAAAAATTCAGATGAATTTTGCAAGCCTTCAACAAGCAAAGTCAAAGGGGAAACCAGATCCATTTAACAACTGTATTACCAGCTTAACAAGCACAGAGCTTTACTTAACAACTATGGTAAGAAAAGGTCATAAAATGGGGGAAACTCACTTAACAACTGCCTTGCTTCGCAATGGAAATTCTGGTTCCAATTGTGGCCGTAAGTTGAGGACTTACCTGTAGTCAAATTGGTTTTAGTGTATTCTTCTCTGGTGATGCCCACCTATACAGGCATTGTTTGGGTCATTTGAAAACTCTGTTAGTAAAGATGCAATAATTAGATTTGCAGAAGTTGATATGTTGCTTCTCTGTTTCATTTCTTGGACCACACAGTCCAACTACAGTACATTTCTTCCTTAATATTTCCGGTTTTGGCATTCCGATCTCCAATCACAAGCAGAATATCTTGCTCACATGCTCCATTGATTTCAGATTAAACTTGACCATAAAACCCATCAACCTCTTCTTCTGCATCAGAAGAAGTTGGGGAATAAACCTGGATAATTTTAAAGGGTCCTCAAACAGTCCTCAACTTACAACCACAATTGAGCCCAAAACTTTTGTTGCTAAGTGAGACAGTTGTTAATTGAGTTTTCCCCCATTTCTTGCCATAGTTGTTAAGTAAATCACTGCACTTGTTTAGAATAGAATAGAATAGAATAGAATAGAATAGAATAGAATAGAATAGAATAGAATCTGGAAGGGACCTTGGAGATCTTCTAGTCCAGCCCCCTGTTCAAGCAGGAGGACCTATACCATCTCAGACAAGTGACTGTCTAGCCTTTTCTTAAAAATCTCCAGTGATGGAGCACCCATGATTTCTGTTCCACTGGTTAATTGTCCTCACTGTTAGGAAGTTTCTCCTTAGTTCCAGGTTGCTTCTCTCTTTGGTCAGTTTCCAGCCATTGTTTCTTGTCCTGCCCTCTGTTGCTATGGAGAATAACGTGACCCCCTCTTCTTTGTGGCAACCCCTCAAATACTGGAATACTGCTATCATGTCTCCCCTATTTCTTCTTTTCTTTAGGCTAGCCACATCCAAGTCCTGCAGCCGTTCTTCATATGTTTTAGTCTCCAGGCCCTGGATCATCTTAGTTGCTCTTCTCTGGATTATTTTTTTTTATTAATACAGTTGTTAAATGAATCTGGCTTCCCGTTTGACTTTGCTTGTCAGAAATTCACAAAATTCGTCTGAATTTTGATCATGTGACCATGGGGATGCTGCAACACACTTTTTTTTAGTGCCGTTGTAAGATCAAGTGGTCACTAAACGAACAGCTGTACCGACTACCTATATAGCCAAAAGTTGCCTTTTCTTTGCCCTTTCTATCCTGAGTAGTATACAGTATGGCCTTCTGAGTTGTGTCCAATCCCACTCCCTCTCAATTGTTGTCAGGGTGTACAGGTAGTTTTCAACTTACAACAGTTCATTTAGTGACCAAAGTTATAACAGCACTGAAAAAAATGACTTATGGCAGTTTTTTCACACTTATGACCGTTGCAGCATTCCCCACGGTCACGTGATCAAAATTCAGACACTTGGCAACTGACTCATATTTATGACAGTTGCAGTGTACCAGGATCATGTGATCCCCTTTTGCAACCTTCTGACAAGCAAAGTCACTGGGGAAGCCAGATTCACTTAACAACTGTGTTACTAACTTAACAGCTGCAGTGATTCACTTAACAACTGTGGCAAAAAGGTCGTAAAATGGGGCAAAACTCATTTAACAAATGTCTCACTTAGCAACAGAAATTTTGAGGTCAATTGTGGTCATAACTCAAGGACTACCAGTAATTGATTCATTTTGTCTTTTATTGTGTCGAGCTTTCCCATCTTCATGCTGCTTACATCACAGTTCCCACTGTAATTCTCTTTGCAGCTTCTGATTTTCTTTTCCTGCATGACAACATCAGCAACTAGACATCCCAAGAGCTTTAATCTACCCATGTCATAAACACCAACACTAGTCCAAAACATCCTCAGTTCTTCCTCAGTAGCAACGCTAAGTGTTAGCTGGCCTGAGAGGCCCATCAACCAGCACTCTAGCATCTATCAATGTGCTTTCTTGGTAAAATACAACAGTGGCTTACCACTAAATAAAAAAAGATACTGAGATTCTAGAAAGAGTACAGAGAAGAGCAACAAAGATGTTTAGGGGACTGGAGGCTAAAACTTATATGAAAAACGGTTGCAGGATTTGGGTATGTCTAGCAGTTTAATGAAAAAAGGACTAGGGGTGACAGGATAGCGGTGTTCCAGTATTTGAGGGGCTGCCACAAAGAAAAGGGAGTCAAGCTATTTTCCACAGCACCTGAAGGCAGGACAAGAAGCAATGGATGGAAACTAATCAAGGAGACAACCAATCTAGAACTAAGGAGGAACTTTCTGACAGTTAGAACAGTTAATCTGTGGAATGACTTGCCGTCAGAAGTTGTGGGTGGAGATTTTTAAGAAGAACGTGTACAACCATTTGTCTGAAATGCTATAGGGTTTCCTGTTTGAGCAGAGGGCTGGGCTAGAAGACCTCCAAGGTCCCTTCCAACTCTGTTATTCTGTTACTAGCTGTACCCAGCCACGCATTGCTGTGGCTCAGTCTGGTTAAATGGAAAAGAAAGAAAAGAGAAAGCTTTTACGTTCAACAGATGGCGCTGTTTTTCAAAAAAAGCATGTTTTTACCTGTCACAGGTGTGACATCTATATAATAGTAGGTATATAAAAACACGCGCATATTCGAATGCAACGTTGTGTCAAAATTTCAAAGCAATCGGTGAAGAACTTTCGGAGATTTAAGATTTTGAACAAACGAATATTTACATTTTTATTTATATAGATTACCTCAGCTGTATTAATTGATGCCTTGCCATTGTCACTAAAGTGATCATTTGCCTCTGGTCATTGCTTTCAGGTAGTCCTCAACTTACAACGATAAAGGAACCTGCCTATCACATGACCGACCCAATTTTATGATCTTTTTTCCCAGTGGTCATCAAGCATGGCTGTTAAGCGAATCCCCAGTCATTAAGCAAACCCCACGGTTATTAAGCCAACACATTGTTCGCTATGGGGCATTTTTGCCAAAAAGCAGAAATAAATGCTGGTTTTCTACAAAAAATGTCATTAATCATAATCAAGTGACTGCAGAACGCTTCAAACAGTCGTAAATGCACACTGGCTGCTGAGCAATCAAAATGCAGTCATGTGACCATCAGGACCAGCCGTCGTAACTTCAGAACTGGGTCATAAGTACCTTTGGGGGAGGTTGTTGTTAACTTCAAACAGTGACCAGTTGTAAACTGAGGACCCTGCTGGGTGATGCTACTGGGATTCTGTATTCTTAGCATACACTCCTTGTGTTTTTTTGTCATCCATCTCAGGAACACATATACACACATCACACCACAATGAGGTAGCAGAGCAACACTTAACAAGGTAGGCTAAACTTTCATCCTGCCTTATGGAACAGCACCAACATTTTACCAGATCTTTTTGTCTATTGTGGAGAACTTAGCATTTGTGAATCTAGCCTAAGTAGGAAGACACATGATGCCTAAGTTCACGCAACAGCAGAAGCCATGATTTATGTAACTATTTTGGCTATAAGAAAAAACAAAGTCTTAAAATCCATTTTAAAGAGGCGCGGTGATTAGAATATTGTATTGTAGGCTGACTTTGCCCACTGTCAGGAGTTCGATCCTGATGAGCTCAAGATTGACTCAGCCTTCTATCTTTCCGAGGTTAGTAAAACGAGGACCCACATTGTTGGGGCCATTATGCTGACATTTGTAAACCGCTCAGAGAGAGCTGCAAAGCACTATGAAGTGGTATATAAGTCTAAATGCTATTGCTATTATTAATCCAACACAATTTCATTTTAATTTTTGCTCAAGTTATGTCATACATAGCCTGGATATTTTATATTGTTACTGCAACTGTTGCATCCATTTGGTTCCTGACTTAAGTTTCGTTTCTCCTGAAAAGCTTACCTGCCTGCCTTAGGTTTTGTTTCCTGATTTAAGTTTCATTTCTCCTGTTAAGCTTACCTTGAATTAGTACCTCCTTGACTTAAGTTTCCTGTTCTTTGTGTATGGCAATGGAGAGCCATCCCCCTATTGTCCTTTTGTACACACCCCCCTTGATTATGCTAATGTACGAATAAAAGGGAGGCACGGAGAGGCTTGAGGGTCTTTGCCTGCCATCTCACCTGAAGAAG
>NW_015392895.1:0-12709 GCF_001527695.2 Protobothrops mucrosquamatus
AAGGAGGGAAAAAAAACATAGTTAAAAGGGAAAAAAAAAAACCCAGTTTGGACAATTATCCAAATGATATAAACTTTTAGGAAGAAATGCCAAGCTGAATAATCTTCCTTTCAAATTGATGGCTGGTTGTGTACACTGTGAAAACAAAGAATAATAGCCCATGAAGCGAACACTTTCATACCAAGCCAGGCAGGGACTCATCAGTGTAAACTCACTACTGCTGTGTTTATTCTGACAATGGGAAGCATCTTTTCCCCGAGCTGAGTTCAACATATGTTCCCCCGCTTTGGTTAATCTGACAGTGCTTCATCTTTTTTTGACAGTCACAAAGGGCAATAACAATCGCACAAGAGCATGCCACAAGAATGTAACGCTGCGCCCTACCGCCCTGACCTTGGCCCCATTCAAAGCACTGTTTTTCGAATTGCGATTCACATTTGTAAATTGCCATAAATGGACTTTCCAGAAGTCAAGTTGTAAGATTGCTCTGTGGCCTTGAATATCCCTGAATATTCTTTCTGGGGTCCTCAGCATCTCCACCCAGAACAGCTGAAAACGGACAGTTGGCTTTCCTTGCTTCTGAGGCTGGAAATAAAGGAAAATCATTTATTTTTATAATAAATATTTTATATAACATTTATTACTTTATTTATTAAGCCCACTGTAACCCCTACAGTAGCCTTAATAAATAAAAGATCATTTTCCAAAAATGCCAATACAAATCATCTTGCATCACTGATTTCTCAACCCTAGTCATCTACTTTAGTTCTTACTCTTGCTGAAAATGCCGAGTATAATCCTTATTGCCTAAAACTTGCCAATCTTTAATATAAAACGTGGGAAGTCAACCCACGGGTCTTGGAGTGTTGGGGGTGTGTGTCTTCTACCATGAAAAGTACGACTGGACTCATGGAGACCTCAATCATGTTTTCCAAGCTGGTAGAAAAATGTTTTTTCTGAAGTTTTGCCTTCCAATAATGCTCAAGATCTCACTGTTTTTGTTTTTTGCTTTTGTTTTATTTTAGAGTTCAGAACTTGGTTTTAATGTGACAGGGGAGATACTATTCTGTTGGAAAAGCATCATTCATCCTGCCAGCATCTAACATATTTAATACCAAACCATCCGTATCTGTGCGTTTCTTTAGGTGAAGGACAGTCTGTGGCCTTGATTCCTGCTAGATTTTGGGTCTCTATCAGATTTCTCATAAAACTGAAATAGTACTTGTTTCATAGGAAATCGTTTATTTTAAGGTGTCTCTAAAACCCTTCCTTCCTTCCTTCCTTCCTTCCTTCCTTCCTTCCTTCCTTCCTTCCTTCCTTCCTTCCTTCCTTCCTTCCTTCCTTCCTTCCTACCTACCTACCTACCTACCTACCTAGTATGAATTTTCAAGGTAAGGTTCTTATTTGCTAAAAAAAAAAAGAAAGAAAAAATAACAATGTTCTTTGTAAGTATACAATTTTAACATAAGCCGTTCCTCGGTTCTATATCCAAAATATGCTTTTGACATTTATTGTACACTATGATGGTTTAGTAATATTGGTTACAAACGTAAGTATTGTTTTTGTCTGTGCAACAGAGCTGTCTTGACTTTCAGTTAATTTTTTCCAGAAGGTTTCCTTTAAAAAAACAAAAAAAAACACCAAAATTAAAGCTAGAAGCAGTCATTTGAACGTTGCAGTTGAAATATAGAGACCTTGAATTTTATCATGTGCTCCAGTAAACTTAAAAGAAAATATATTTATGTATGAATATAGCACAGTTACCTAAGGCATCTCATATTTTGCTATTCGGCTAAATCAATGCTGTGGTGTTTCTTGAGACCATTAAGTTTTGGCTTGTTCCAATTTCCCCCTATTTCTTAAATGATGTTTATTTTTATATAAATTCTCATTTATGGCTGAAAATAGCACAACTGGTAGAATATTATAAACCATTTGTGTTCCCATTAGGCTCAGCAAGGTCAAAGATCCGATGTGTTTGCAATTTTCATAGTAGAGGACAAATTTGCTACTTTTTTTTAGAAAAAGGAAATTCATACTATTTATATATAAATTAACCAAAGTATGTTTTTGGTAATGAAGCAAGACAGCATGCTGTTTGCAATTTATAAGATGCCTCGCATGGAACTATGACTGTCAGAACAATAGCTGCCGGTATTTAAAAAGTAAATACTAAGAATGTATAGAAATTCATGATTTTACAATAAAAGACCCTGTTATACAAGATTTAAATTAATTGGCATACGTTTTGAGTATAGTGAAATATATTGATTTGTTAATCCCAAATTTAGATATGACTTTTTGATAGCTAGGGAGCAAGTTAAAATTCATGTAGAATTCATGGAAAATTCTGTAATTATTTTTGACTTCAGTCTCCACCAGAAGGAAGGAAGGAAGGAAGGAAGGAAAGAAAGGAAGGAAGGAAGGAAGGAAGGAAGGAAGGAAGGAAGGAAGGAAGGAAGGAAGGAAGGAAGGAAGGAAGGAAGGAAAATTGGAAGCTGGTTGGAAGGTTGCAGTATCAGTATTCTAAATCATGTACAATAAGTAGTCCTCTCTTTTTCAGGTGGGCACTTGCCATGTATGGAGAATTTCCATTAGTGGGCAGCCAAGAAATCAAAGCAAATCAATTCAAACTCCAAGCACAAATGTGTGTAAATTGTGCAAATTATTCTACTTTGGACACCTTATAAAAAGTCCTAACCTTTTGGAGAAGGCTCTAATGCTGGGAAAAGTGGAAGGAAAGAGTAAAGAAAAGAATGACCAGCAGCAAGGTGGATGGACTCAGTTACAGTGGCGATGGGGATACCATTGGAAGAGCTGAAGAATCAGGTTAGGAACAGATCAACATGGAGAGAAGCAATAATGATTTGATTATACGTAAATCAATCACTTTCCATGTGATGATTGTACATGTCTTACAGTGGAGAACAGCAGATGTTGCCTTTTGCAAAGTGTGAAGACTCAAGTATTTGACTTGAGTCACAAACTCAATGACTAGACTCCTAACTTTTCAACTTCTTTTGAATGTTGAGACAGATGAATGACTGTAAGCATATACAGAGTGCCTTTCGTTGACATTATGTAATGGGAACCAGATGCTGTTCTTGGCGGTGAGAAGGTTAGGATAATGAAATTGAAGATGTCAGCTTATAGGCACCATCTCAACTGGGCATTCAAGGGAACAGTCTCTTTTCTTCCTAGTCAATTGTTCCCTGGCTCCTACCTCTGTCTCAAAAAAATCTTGCTTCTTCCTAAGCGAAGGGATTTTTGTATCCAGCAGCCACATTTATATTTGCCTATTATTTTGGGCAGCTAACAACCCTGTCAACATGCAAGGGGACGGGGTCAAGTTAACAAGCTGTTTCCTCCTTTTTTTCATCTCTATAAGTTAAGCTGTGCCCTTTTTCATCCGAATTAAACATCAGGAAGAAGTGGAGCCTTACAAAGTATTAGTCATTTCCTAGAATTTTTAAATATTTGGCTACCATTTTATAGTCCAAGGTGATATGATTCATCCTAGATTTACTGGAACCAATACTTTATGCAGCGAATTTATTGATGTTCTTATTAAAATTAGAAAGGATGAGGCTGACACATGATGAATTAAGCTTTGAGATTTTTCCATCTTCAGGGATTTAAGCCAAAGTGTTTCCCAGCTTTGCTGTTGGAACCCTATAACATAGAGATTATCAGAAGCATAGGATGCTATGATACACCCACTCTATTTTTTGAGTATCACTACTATCTATACTGACCGGTGATAACTTTCTAGGGTTTCAGGACTTTCCCAGCCTTTTTAGGGAGCTGGGATTGCTGAAAAACAAGAGAATAAGCTTTAAAGAAACAAGTTTACCCTGAATGGATTGAAGCTTGTGCTTCAATTTGTCTCAAACACTATAGTGAAAACATACATTTTGGAGAGAAAGTCTGGATAAGAGTTTATTGAACAAATGTCGGGCCTTTGGCTGATCTTACACATCATAGTAAGACATGGCTTGTTTTAGCTATGTTCTATTGTAGACATTACAAGAGAGTCAATTTAGATCAGTAGTGTCCTAAGCTGGAGTGGCAGAGTTCCTATTCCCTCAGCAAACTACAACAGGATCGAAAGTAGACATTATCATTGGAGTCCCTGTGAGGTCAAACCATTTCAAACTATTTGAAAGGGATTGGAGAGTTGATAAGACATTTGTTTTTTACTGTTGTTATCTTCCAGTGTTTCGGGGTGCTGCTGCCATGTAAGACAAAGGACATGAAGGAGATTCAGAAACATTGCTAGCTTATTCCTAAGTCAATGTGAAGATCTGGGAACTCTTGGGTGATAAGCAAGGTCAGTTTTTAGTTCATTATGTCGATTGGTGTCCTGTGAAGGGATCTATGGTTTAAGAAGCTTTGGGTGAAGACTAGCTGCCTAAGCCATTAGAACAGTGGGTTTCTCAACCTTGGTCACTTTAAGGTCCATGGACCTCAACTCCCAGATTTCCCCTGCTATCATGGGTGGATTGAAGTCCACACATTTTCAAAAGGCCAAGATTGAGAAATGCTATTTTAAAATGTGAAATTTGTGGATTCATGGTCTATTCTGTAGGAATTTAGAACGGAAGAATTCAAAATTTCAAGTATAATTTTGTTAATGCATAAAATTAAAGGTTATCTTTAGTCTAGACACTCTTAACATGTTTGGTGGGAATAATGTTGAAAGATCTATTATATTTAAGGGATAACATGAAAATAATAAACACAAAAGATGCTTTCAGATTTATGCTGGTGACAACAAGAATATCTACCATCTAGAATTGGAAAGACATATATACAGACCTTCATATATAGGAAATATAGCATTTCAAATATAGACCTTTAGCACTCCAAATTATAGTCTTAATGGTATAACTTATTGATACAATATATAAAATGCTGGATATCAGAGGTAGTATTCCATTTAATCTAATTTGGAAAAAAAATTATTCAGTTTGCTAAAAATTCAGAACCTGTTAAGAGACATTTATCATCTATGAAGACATGGATTTGGTTGAGCGAAACTGAATGATAATTTTGAAGGGGAAGTTTACAGTTATGAATCAACTTATGCATTTCAGTTATGATATAGTCTTCTTAATTATTTAAAATTTCTATCTTAATTCTAATCTAATGGTGTTGTTTTAAGATGTGCATTACTTACATAGTAACATTTTTTTTAAAAAAATTCACGTAGCATTGTAGTAGTTGACTAATTTAATATTTAAATGTAATGTGTGAATTTCTACTTGAAATTTTGAAAATCTTTGTTGATACATTAGACCAGAGTTCAGTAGCTAATTTCAAAACCCACATAATGCAATCATTTCTGCCCTTTGGCACAAGGAATCCAGACCACCCTCAAAGCTACTGAATGTGGGAAAATATAATTTTGTTCCTGAAAAAGAATCATTGGCCACCTCTGTATTTTGGGACTACTGAATTTGCTTCACATTCCATATTCCGATTAGTTCTTCTGCCCGTCACTACTCTAAATTTATTAAATTCTTTCAACAAGAATGGAGACAGTTTGCATTTCATTTTCCAAACAGTTTGTGTGTTCTATTATTTTATTTATGAAGGGAAACATAGAAGGACATAAGTCATTTGGCAGGCTTTTGATTGACACACCCTTTGGAATTGACACTTTCCGTTAGTTCTTAGAACTTCTTAGACACTTTCCATTACTTAGAAGTCCTAGGGTTTTTTTTTAAAGCCATGCCATAAAAACAAACATTGAAATAGTGATGCCTGCCTGCAATAGTCTGGAAACTTGGAAATCCCTACTGAGATAAGCACATTTCTCCTCCTCCTCTTAACATTGGCAGAAACTTCCTTCAAAAAATCCTCCTCTTCTTCCCTTTCCTTCCACTTTTCTCAGCATTAGAGCCTTCTTCAGGGAGCTATGTCTTTGTATAATGTGTCCAGGGGGGAATAATCAATAATATGTTGTTCATCCATCGATTTCGATGAAGACCTTGACATCTTGTGGATTGTGGGCCATCAACGGTGTGTCCATAGATGGCTGATTAGACCGATGTTAGCACGGAATGTTCTGCCACATACTGAACAGAGAAATGTGGACACTGTTGCTTCAGCATTTGCAGCTCTGGCTTTACGGAGTGCTCGCTTCTCTTGTGCCAAGATTGTCCTCCTGTGTTCATATGTCTGACACCCCTGGTAAACCAGGGTACGCCATGTCGGTTGATCATGCGCCAAGAGTTCCCAAGAGATGGTGTTGATATCCAGGGACTTGAGAGATGCTTTCAGCGTGTCTTTGTATCGCTTCTTTTGTCCCCCATGCGATCGCTTTCCTTGAGACAGCTCACCATAGAATAATAATATACTGAGTGCTGGTACAGTATGATGGTTAGAGAATTGAGAATTGAGCCAGAACTAGGGAGATCAGACTAAAATCTTCACTGACTAAAAGACTACAGATTAGCTTATTGAGTTAGTCAAGAAGCAAAGACCCAGCATTCTTAACTGAGCCGTACCAGTTGGCCTGTTTAAGGACAGCTCTCAGAGTGTGAACTCCATTGAAAACACCACCACATCGGATCTACGTTCCTGAGATTTTTATTTCTCCTCTTGCTCCTTGATTCTTGCTTTGCTGACTCAACTGGGCTTGGAGAACTTTTTGGCCTTTGCTTCTTCGCTACTTTTCCTGAACCCTGTGCTACCCTTGTCTATCTTCTACTACTTGACTCTAGATTGAACTCTCCACTACCTGGGCTGCATCCACTTTGCAGGCAAAATTTCACTCTCCTGGAGTGTGCATAACATCTCCTCGGTCAGCTGACTTTCTCTACCTCTGTAATTGCCTGGAATATTTCACATCAATCAACCCTCTGTAACCAAATTCAGTGTATTGGGTCAACCTGGAATAAGACAGTAGTAGAAAAATGAGGCCTCATGAGTAGGGATGTTGCAGCCGTTGAGCCAAACAAGCAGCAGTCTTCTGAGACTGTTAAAGGAGAATATTCGTAGCTCAGGGTTGAAATGAGGGGTCCTTGGTGCTCTCTGAGCTTTTGTTTTCATGCAGATGTTTCATTATCCAAAGTAGGTAACATCACCTGTGCTGAGGATCTGTCTTCTGAGATTTGGATCAATGACAACAGGCCAGGCGGTAGTTGAGGGGCCAGACTCCAGTGTATTCAACATGCCCAATTTAAAATACTGTTTTAGTGCTAAGCTTGATCATCCATTTCTTAGCAAAGAAGTAGAATCTGTGTCTTGGGTCTTAGCCCTATAAAGTAGATTTAGTTTCAGCCTAACCCTAAATTGCTCTTCATGCTCTGTCCAAGGTGCTGAAAAACATGACATTGCTCACCTTTTCAAAAACTGTAAAAATGCTTCAGTGGCGTCTTGCCCACGAATGCAAAGAGAGCAAAGGAACGCAGAAGCCACTAATAGATACAAGAGATCCTAAACAACATCTCAGGCTTAGGAAATCAAGCTTAAGGAAGAAAGTCAAAATAACCCCGCCATGATTCTGCATCATGTAACAGAAAATAGAGGGCGATTCAGGCAGGATTTTAAAACTCCATTATTTATACATTTCAGTAATCAAATATAGTTCCATGCTGTCTGATTCCTAACCTGGCTTACCTGTATGGTTGGTCTATCTCAGGGGTAGGCAACCTTGGCTCTTTTATGACTCGTGGACTTCAACTCCCAGAATTCCTGAGCCAGCATGCTGGCTCAGGAATTCTGGGAGTTGAAGTCCACGAGTCATAAAAGAGCCAAGGTTGCCTACTCCTGGTCTATCTTTATAGCTTGGAGGAGATCGAGAGAAGGCAATCTGGTGGTCTTTACACGTTTGTGGATTACAACTTCTGTAAACGCCAGACAACACAGCCAACTGTAATAGATTTTACAGTAGAACCCAAAGCCAGTATGAAGTTCTCCGCTTCTGATAGAAATTAGGTCCATATTTGGTCATCTAGAATTTTACTAGTAATTGAGGTAGTTATAGAAGATTTAATTTCAATTACAATTATTTTATTTAATTGTAATGAAATTAAATTTTATATAACCAGCTCAGTTATTAGTTAGATTATTTAATTGTAATGAAATTTCATTGCATTGTAATTTAGCTGTAATGAAATTAAATTTTATACAACTACCTCAACTACTAGTTAAATTCTAGATGATCCAATATACACCTAATTTCTAGAGAAGAGCAGAGAAATTCATACTGGCCAAATGCTTTAGATTCTAATTGTAATTCCATTGTTCTTTTATTCTTAGATGCTGCTACAAATAGTGGTTACTACTGTCATATGTCTACTGATGACATGGATAGCGTTTTTTTTGGAAGTTGCCCATCATCATATACATCAATGGGTGTAAGTGTAATCTATATTAATGTCATATTTTAGGACATAAAATTGCGGTAGTCAAATGTTGGTGCACCCAACCAATCCTTTTCTTGTTATTTCAATTCTTAGTGCCAAGGAAGGAAGTAACGTATTTATAAACATAGCAAAATCCTTGTGCTCTCCTACTGGAATCTACTGGGGCAAAAGTATCTGCTTTAAGTTCTCTCCTGTCTCTCTATGTAGTTGGGGAAATAGATCCATCATTTGCTTCTAAATATCCTTCATTTTTCTTAGGAAAATGAATGATTGTATTTGAATTAAGCAAAAACCTCTCCTGAGGATACTTATGACCAGTGGTGGGATTCAAATATGTGAACAACCGGTTCTCTGTGTGGATGCCGCTTCAGGAAGTCCATTCTGGGCCTGGGCAACAAAAAACTAACTACCGGTTCTGCCAAAGTGGTGCGAACCGGCTGAATCCCACCACTGCTTATGACCCCACCCCAAAGCCACAAACGAAGCCAGAACTAAGACATTTGTCACCAAAGACTAAACACGAGTTATAAATGGATAAAATCTTATATGTGAGTTGTTTTGTATATTTCTATTTTCCTTCTCCCAGCTAAGAATGGTGTCCCTTTAGTGTTCTAGCAGGGGCAGATTTTTCTCTAGACTCCAAAACTTGTTTCGTAAGAAAGCTAAAACACAAGCTGCAAAGATCAATTGCAAATGACAACTCAACTTTTTGGATGGCTTTGGGATGGAAATCAAATTAGTAACTTGATGTATTCCTCCCTCCTTTGTAAAACTCTCAGTGGAGAATTGACAAGGAGCATTGTTTACTCCTCAGAAGAGGGTATCAGATCATGGCCAATTATTAAATAAGACATGAGGCAGAGGCAATGTGGTGAAATACTAAATCCTGACATCTTCACTTCAAGAATGCAGCCTTAGTTATTATTCTACCAGGCAAATGTCATTTAGATACCTCAAGTGGTTTTTCTAAATATCAGCTTTTACTGGGATACACAAACATTTGGCTTTAATTAAGAAATCTGGTTCTTGTCATAACAGAAAAAAAGAGGCTTACTTTTATAGCTGTTCTTGGATGCTGGTTAGCCTCTAGATTTTGGAACAAACATGAGAAGTACTTTTCTAACTTGCTAGGTCCATGAAAAGCTTGGCTTGAACTTTGAATGCAGCCCATCCTGGAGGCACAAAATAAACTTGCAGTAGGCCCTTTGATCTTCATTGGAGTTGGTTTAGATCTGTAAAAGAAACATTGCTCGGAGCACTTTTTAACAGTAGAATTAAAGATGGAGGCCACGCCTTTTAACAGATGTACATAGCATTATCCAGGCTGTGAAAATAACTCGCCTTGGATTCATCTATAGTAAATTACTATACTTAATTACTTAACAGAAAGGTGTTGGGAGTATGTGTATGTATGTGTGTGTTTATATGTATGTGTGTATGTCTCTCTGTGTGTGTATACATACACATACATACATAAACTGTGTGTGTGTGTGTGTGTATGTCTGTAGCTTGGCTTTTTTCTTGCAGACATTTCATTACCAAACCAGGTAGCATCATCAATACTAGTAGGGAATTGAGTTTGCTCTCATGTTATATACTAGTGGCTTGCCCTGTCAGTGTTGGTGGGAGTGGAGTTGGTGGTTCAAGGCTTGTTGGTGGCTTGAGGTTTGTTTTCCTGATTTTAATCAAAATTGAGAGGGGGGAGGGTTATGACTAGTGATTTCCAAATAAGGCAGGAATAAGGTTAAATAAGGACTTACAACGTAGCTTGCTTGGAAGCCATCCTGCTCTCTCAAATGGGGGAGAGAGATGGTTGCATCCAGATTTCTGAAACTCATGCCAATGAAGGTCTTGACCATCTGAATATGACCATTGTTTCATAGGGCCTTTGTATTACTCATCGATAAAATATGGAAGCAATTATCTTGTCCGCGAACATAGCTTTTGTTTTCTTTTTTCTTGCACTCTGTTTTTGTTCTCCAGAAAGGCCAAGCCATGGAAAACTCAGGGGGAACCTCCTTTTTGAAATAAAAGATAAAACATGATGAAAGAGAGTTCTCTGCTCTCCAAGGTTTTGATAGCTTCATTAGATTGGGATTGCCTGTGAATCCCTTCCAACCCACCCATGCTTATCCTCCAGAGGTCTTCCTTCCCAAGGGCTGGTTAATATTTCAAAATGAGACCTCTGGTTGTGGTTCTGTACTCTATTTTTGCTAATTGTCTAATCAGAACCAGATGAGCAAGGCACTTCTCCAGTTAGACTCTTTTTCTGAAGATTGCAGTGTTTATGGCTCCCACTACAATTTTAGGAATGTAAAAGATAAAGTAACTATGGCTTTTATGAGGCTGATATTTAGAAGGTTTGTCAGGGCAGGCTATCAGCAACAGTTCTCTCGGTGACTTTATTAAACTGGGATCCCCCTATTTTACCTAATACCCAAGGTGAATTAATATAGTCTCTGATATTTTGAGGAAAAGTACAGTGGGTTTTTATTGTTTTAAATCATGGGGTGTTTACAGGTTGATAATACAGTCAATTCAAAAGGTATTGTGGATCTTTCTCATCTTTTCCTTCTTATTGGATTTTTTTTTTGAGAAAGTTAGTCATATAAGGAACGGTTGCTGGAATTGGGTCTGTCTAGTTTAACGAAGAGAAGGACAAGGGGGGACATGATAGCAGTCTTCCAATATCTCAGGGGCTGCCACAAAGAAGAGGGAGTCAAGCTATTCTCCAAAACACCCAAAGGCAGGAGAAGAAGCAACGGATAGAAACTAATCAAGGAGAGAAGCAACCTAGAACTAAGGAGAAACTTCCTGACAGTTAGAACAATTAACCAGTGGAACAATCTGCCTCTAGAAGCTGTGAATGCTCCAACACTGGAGGTTTTTAAGAAGAGACTGGACAGCCATTTGTCCGAAATGGTATAGGGTTTCCTGCCTGAGCAGGGGGTTGAACTAGATGACCTCCAAGGTCCCTTCCAACTTTATTATTATTATTATTATTATTATTATTATTATTATTATTATTATTATTATTATTATTATCATCATCATCATCATCATCATCATCATCATCATCATCATCATCATCACCATTATAGATAAGCAAAAGCTAGGAAGGTTATACAAGGAAGATCCAATGTTAATATTCTATTATTGCTGCTGTGATAAGAGATTCACTCTATCCTTCCCTCTGATCAAGTCAAAGACCAGATTTGCCATCAGTTTAAACTACGGCTTAGTTAATTTCGGTTTGTTGCCATAACCCACATAATATACAACACCCTAAAGTGAGGCTTGCAAGAATGTGCACAGCATTAAAACCATCTCTGTGTGTTTCTGCCACTCTATGATGCTTAATTGTACAAATTCTTCACAAGTCAGATGAGGAGGCTTAGTATACCCATGCTTTCAAAGGCTATCTGTAAGGTCAGCATTGATAAGCAGCAGATAAACACCGCTGATGCTAGAAAACGAGTCTCTTCTTTTACTTATCTTAGTAGCCAGGAATAAGCAACGAGAAGAAGTAATGCAAGAAAGAAAGAAAACAAATCACTGGAGGATGAGGAGCTTCTAATCCTGTTGCAAAACATTGAAACATTAAGATAAACAAGATTAAGTCCGTGGGGCCAGTGGGAAATCTTCTACAGCTGATCTACCTGACATTAGCTAAATCTTGGACCAGATTCTCTTAAACAGTGTCCAGCCATATTTGGCTTGTGTTTTCTGCCTTTTTATTTGCCCTTTAATCACTGGAAAGGTCAGGAGTGTGTATCTACCACAACCCAAGACAAACATAAATAGCCAAAGAAATTCAAACAGTTGTCCAAACAGCATCATTTTCACATCTATCCCAACTGAGCCATTGTTGAATGCTCCGTGGTGGATCTAATTCTGGCATACGGCGGTCAAGTAAGGTGAAGCAAAGCCGTGATGAAGTAGAATTGAAAATAAAAGACAGCCCCAGATTTGATCTACAGCAAGGGTCAAGCCTTGGCGACTTTAAGACCTATGGACTTCAACTCCCAGAATTCCTCAGTCAGTTATGCTGGAGTTGAAGTCCACATGTCTTCAATGTTCAAGTCCACGTGTGGACTTCAACTCCATGCATAATTGGCTGGGGAGTTGAAGTCCACACAGCATTGGACCGAGTCGTGCCTTTGCGGCCTCTGACCCGACGTAGATCTCGATTGGCTCCCTGGTTTACCGAGGAGCTGAGAGAGATGAAACGTCGGAAAAGATGCCTAGAGAGCTGTTGGAGGGCCAGCCGAACCGAATCCGACCGAACACGGGTTAGGATACATGTTAGATCCTACCTAGTGGCGATGAGGGTG